>NC_082710.1:13088554-13388554 GCF_030144855.1 Hypanus sabinus
TGTGTGCCTTCAGGTTTCTGTACCTCCTACCTGATGGTAATAATGAGCAAAGGGCATGCCCTGGGTGCTGGAGGTCTTTAATAATGGATGCTGCCTTCCTGAGACAGTGCTCCTTGAAGATGTCCTGAGTACCTTGTAGGCTAGTATCCAAGAAGGAGCTGATTAAATTTACGACCCTCTGCAACTTCTTTCGGTCATGTACAGTAACCACCACCCCCCCCCATACCAGACAGTGATGCAGCCTGTCAGAATGCTCTCCATGGTACATCTATAAAAGTTTTTGTCTGCTTTTGTTGACATACCAAATCTCTCCAAACTCCTAATGAAGTATAATCGCCGTCTTGACTTCTTTGTAACTGCATCGATATGTTGGACCAGGTTAGATCCTCAGAGATCTTGACACCCAGGAACTTGAAATTGCTTACTCTCTTCATGTTTGATCCTGCTGTGAGAATTGGTATGTGTTCCTTCATCTCAGCCTTACGGAATTTTTTGTTGAGTGCAAGGTTGTTGCTGCAACACCACTCCAACAGCTGGTATATCCCACTCCTGTACACTCTCTTTCCATCTGAGATTCTACCAACAATGGTCGTATCATCAGCAAATTTATAGATGGTATTTGAGCTGTGCCTAGCCACACAGTCATGGGTATAGAGAGAGTAGAGTAGTGGACTATGCACACGCCCCTTTTGACCCCAGACCAGCAATGATTAAAATTGACCCCGAAATGTATTGTGTGTCAGCGGAATCACACCTTAAGACATAGGATCAGAATTAGGCCATTCAGCCCATTGAATCTGCTCTGCTATTCCATCATGGCTGATTTATTATTCCTCTCAACCCCATTCTCTCACCTTCTACATGTAACCTTGGATGTCCTGACTGATAATGAACGTATTGACCTCTGCTTTAAATACTCCCAATGACTTGGCTTCCACAGCAGTTTGTGGCAATGAATTCCACAGATTCACTATCCGCTGGCTAAAGAAATTCCTCTATTCCAAAGGGATATCCTATTCTGAGGTTTTTTTGCTAGTATGTCCCATTATAGGAAGCCTTTTCCCCACAGCCACTCTATCTAGGCCTTTCTATGTTCGATAGGTTTCAATGAAATCTCCCCTCATTCCTCTGAATTCCATGAAATACAGGCCCAGAGCCATCAAAACCTCCTCATTTGTGATCATTCATTCCTGGGATCACTCTCATGAACCTCCTCTGTTCCCACTCCAACGCCAGCTCATCTCTTCTCAGAGACGTATGGATGGCCAGTTTCTCTTCCCACCATCCTGCATCATTGCAATCCAGACGACAGTCAGTGTGAATCAGAAATAATATCCCGCTGACAATCAACGCCAGCACACCCCCAAGGATGTGTGCTTAGCCCTGGCAGATGGAGATGAGAAGGCGTGTAGGAGTGAGATAGATCGGCTGGCTGAATGGTGTCATAACGACAACCTTGCACTTAACATCATTAAGACCAAGGAATTGATTATGGTCTTCAGTAAGGCAAAGTTGTGAGAGCACACACCAGTCTTCATGGTGAAAACTGAGTGGCTTCAATATCCTGGTTGTATCATCTCTGAAGATCAGTCTGATTCCGACAGATAGGTGCAATTACAAAGGTACACTAGCAGTCGTATTCCATTCGGACTTTGAGATTTGGTATGACACCGAAGACTAGTACATTTCTGCAAAGGTGCCATTGGAAGCATTCTAAATTGATGCATCATTAACTGGTACGGAGGCAGCAATGCACAGGATCGGAAAAAGCTTCAGAAGATTGTGAGCTTGGCCTGTTCCATCATGGGGAATACCCTCACCAGCATCGAGGACCCCTTCAAAAGACAATGTCTCAAAAAGACGACATCCCTCGTGAAGGGCCTCCATCACCCCGGACGTGCCCTCTTGTCACTGCTACCATCAAGGAGATGCTACAGGAGCCTGAAGACACACACTTAACGTTGTAGGAACAGCTTCTTCCTCTCCACCATCAGATTTCTGAATGGTTCATAAACACTACCTCACTATTTTACTCTTATTTCACTATTCACTTAAGTTTGATAGATTTCTCCTTCTAATATGTAGTAATTTTTTTTTCTGTATTGCAGTGTACCGCTGCCACAAAATGACAAATTTCATGACATATGTCACTGATTTGGATTCTGAATACTTTAACAATAAGACTAGTTATAAAGCACATTAAACTTCACACTGGGCAACAGAATTTCCCAGCCATTATTTGGCAAAGTTTATGTACTGCAGTAATGTGGACACAATAAGCATTATAAAAACCATCAGAATATCATACCTTTTTCATAAAATCTGGCTGAAATGTGGAAATTTATATTAAATTTTTAGTTTGCAATGTAAGGGTATGATGCAATTATTTTATTTCCATCTTAGTAATGTAGTTTTTGATGTTGTTAGGCATTTCAATGTATCCCCTGGTATTTGGCTGTGGATGTGAACTTAAAGACTATTTCGTTCTTGGTATGAAAATATTAGGAACCTCTAAGCTAATCCCACGCCACCCCCTCAGATTTGAGAGGAAAAGATCTTGTCCACATTGTTACTCCTTTGCTCTGCTCTATTTTAGCCACGTAATCTATAATGCACATCTCTAAGATTTCACCAGACGAGAGGAGAGGTACTAATGGCTGTGACTTAATTTGCTGCCACAGATTGTGATCAATCTGTATGCTGCTTCATGAGGCTGCAGGGAACAGAGAAACATCAGAGTTAGTGAAGGTTGTTTTGAGTTTTGTTTCTGTGCTTGGGCTCACTTTATCAACATAGAATCGGAAATGTAATTACAATCCGTATTTTTTTAAGCTATACTTTCAGAACTAGATATTTTCTGCTGCTAATGAATGCTCATTTCTGAAAGTTAGTAAAATTGCTCGAGTAGTGACAGCTGCAAATAGCCATTTTGTTAGGTTCGTCACGGTAGCATGCCTGTTAGTGCTTCACTGTATAGTAAGATCGGGTGTTCGATTCCCACCACTGTCTGTCAGGACTGACCGCGTTGGTTTCCTCTGGGTGCTCTGGTCTCTTCCCGCACTCAGACCTATGTTTAGAGTTTGTACATTGTAGACATGCTACGATGCATTGTGACATTTGCGGGCTGCCCCCAGCACAATCCTCGCGGATTTCATTCGATGCAGCCAACACACTTCGCTGTATGTTTCGATGTACTTGTGATAAATAAATGAAGATGAACATGAGAACCTGAAGAATCGGAGCTTACCCTGATGGTGAAGCAGCCGACCATTCTCAGGCAGGTACAGGTGACCGTTGTTATCCTGTTGCTTGCTGTAAGGTCAATAGACTCTGTACTGCCCAGTGGCAGGATGGAGATACATCCTTACCAAAGGAGATGTAAGGAGCTCTTTCCCTCAACTAGCTTGCATGTTGGCCTTGGGCAAGGTGTAACACCTGCTTAGCTCCACTCACCCCTCGATCAGGGTGACGTGAAGCTATGGGAGCGGGTGGTGGAGGATCATATGAGCAGCTGGTGCATGTGACAAGACCTGCCCAGAAGAAGACAATGGCAAACCACTTCTGTAAAAAATCTGCCAAGAACAATCATGGTTGTGGAATTACCATGATTGCCCATGCTATACGATACAACGCAACACATAACAATTGCTTTCTTCTGGGCAGTGCCTTTACAAGACGGGTGACCCCAGCCATTATCAATACTCTTCAGAGATTGTCTGCCGTCAGTGGTCGCGTAACCAGGACTTGTGATGTGCATCAGCTGCTCATAGACCATCCACCACCTGCTCCCATAGCTTCACCTGACTCTGATCGAGGGGGCTAAGTAGGTGCTACACCTTGCCCAAAGGTGACCTGCAGGCCAGTGGAGGGAAGGAGCTCCTTTGGTAGAGACATACCTCCACTCTGACACCCAGCCTGTATACACCTCAGTACTCTGATTTAAGAAGGCCAACATGCTTTTTCAAAATCGGTCAGGCTGACAAGGGATGGTGGTAAACGTTAATCTGTAATGGATTTGTATGTGATTTCCAGTATCTGTTTATTGCATGAATCAGTCTCCTCTAATGGTTCCTATTCCACATCACACCCACTTTTTGGAAGTGAAAAATAATTTTGGTTGGCGTGACAACAGATATTACACTTCCAAACTAACTGAGAGTTGTTGTTTGTCCTGTGTTAGAGATCATTGATACGATCACTGTTTTTGTTCTTGGTGTCTACAGATGTCGCATAACGTTATCGAAAACAAACCGATATGCTTGGGAGAGCAGCAATTTCAGCAGTTCTGTAAATTATTTATGAAGCATTCGGATGAAATCTCCAATGGCTGGCAATGGAAGCTAAAGGTATGATGGAGGTTAACATGCTTCAGTTGATCTGGATCAGTCGTTGAACTTGGCAGTTTTCAGACATATTCTATCCATTCAAATGTATACAGTCGGCCCTCCTTATCTGCGGGGTATTGGTTCCGAGACCCCCTGCGGATACCAAAAATCGCGGATGCTCAAATCCCTTATTTAACCTGGCTCAGTACGGTGGTCTTTAGGACCCAGCGGAATCCTGGACTTTATTTAACATGCTTAGTGCGGTGGACGTTAGGACCTGGCAATGCAGCTCTGAATCCGCAATGTTTCTGTTCATAAAAATAGTCACAATCATGATTGAAAATAAGGTGGAAGTAATAAAATGATCAGAAAGAGGTGAAATGCCATCAGTCATTGGAAAAGCGTTAGGCTACAGTTGGTCAACGATCGGAACAATTTTAATGGAGCATGTGAAAGGCCCTGCCCCGATGAAAGCTACAATTATTACTAAGCAACGCAGTGATTTAATTATTGAAATACATATGTTTCTTAAGTGTTTTATATGCATAGAAAGGTAAAATATGTACTATATACTAAGAAAAACGTTTGACTAACTGACGCTAAATAATACCGGATGGACCTGTTCCAACTTCAAATCCAACTAAAAGGCTGACTCAGGAATGGAACTCGTTCATAACCCGGGGACTGCCTGTACTTTAAAGTCATTTCTAGATTACTTACAGTACCTAATACAACGTAAATGCTATGTAAATAGTTGTTATACTGTATTGTTTAGGGAATAATGACAAGGTAATGTTGCAACTCCATTAGACCACCCTTGGAGTATTGCATTCAGTTTTGGTTGCCTCATTATAGGAAGGATGTGGAAGCTACAAAGAGGGTTCAGAGGAGATTTTCTAAAACGCTGCCTGGATTAGAGAACCTGTTTTATGAGGGTGGGTTGAGCGAGCCAGGGCTTTTCTCTTTGGAGCATAGGAGGATAAGAGGTGACTTGATAGAGGTGTACAAGATACAAATACAGATTGATTGGACAGCCAGTGCCTGTTTCCCAGGGAAAAAAACGGCTAATAGGAGAGGGCCAAATTTTAAGGTGAAAACAAGTATAAGGGGGTTGTCAGAGGTAAGTTATCTTTTACACAATGAGTGGTGACTGCATGGAATGCCATCCCGGGGCTGGTGGTAGAGGCAGATACATCAGGGGGCATTTAAGAAACTTTTAGATGATAGAACAATGGAGGGCCATGTAGGAGGGAAGGGTTAGATTGATCTTGGAGTGACTTTAAAGTTTTGCACAACGTATGGGCCAAAGGGCTTGTACTGTGCGGTAATGTTGTGTTTTATGTTAAAATCTATGTTGTGTCTATTTTCACAGCACAATGAGGGGTACATGGTAAAGGTACAGCTGAGATGTAAAGATCCCAAGAGCCACTTGTGCCCAGGAGATCATCACCATCAAGATGTTCTGTGTGCTGATGCAGGTCCTCTTTCTGAGGAGGAGGTAAAGGAAAACTGAAATGACACATTTTTAGTAAATCATTTTGGATTCTAAATGCATCAAAATGCCTTAGATTGTATTGTCAAATTTATACATGAATCTTCTCACAGTCACTTGTTACAATGATAATAGGACATTAGTCTCATGGCCTTTTGTGAGAAGCCAAAGTTTACATTAGTGTTGTCAAGAATGGATCTTTGAGCTCAGAGAGGATAAAATGAGAACACAGCAGGAGAATAATGATGACATTTCCCAGAAAGGCTTCTGGCGGATGAACATAAATGTTTTTACAATGCTATATTTCATTAGGAGTTTGAGGAGATTTGGTATGTCAACAAAGACTGCAGCAAATTTCTACAGATACATTGTGGAGAGCATTCTGACAGGTTGCTTTGCCTCCTGAAATGGAGGGCCCACTGCACAGGATCAGAAGAAGCTGCCGGGAGTTGTAACTGCCAACTTCATCATGGGCACTAGCTTCCCCAAAACCGAGGACACCTTCAAAAGGCGATGCCTCAAAAAGTTGGCATCCGTCATTAAGGACCTCCATCACCCATGACATGCTTTCTTCTCAGTGCTACCATCAAGGAGGAAGTACAGGAGCCAGAAGACACACACTCAATGTTTTAGGAACAGCTTCGTCCTCTCCACCATCAGATTTACGAATGGACAATGAACCCATATAGTCTATGTCACTATCTTTTTTTGCTCACTTTTTGCACTACTTATTTAATTCAATTTTATACACATGTATAACTGTTGCCAAACAGTTTCTAACTAGTGTCACTTGTGTGCTGTTAGACATTACACCATGCTTAGAGTGATCAGTTTTTAAATAGTGTCAGTTGCCTGAGTTTGTGTTCAAAAGCAGTGATTTTTTTTCACTGATAATTGTCGAGAAGTAAGCAGCAAGACAATTCTGAACTGTTTTACTCACTGTGGTTTCAAGCATTCAGGCTTGGGGATGCCAGAAATAGCCGGGAGTGAAAATGAAACAATTTCACTACTTCTGCAAGTTAGGAACTATGAGGAATTTGAAGGTATTGGCAATCATTTTGAATGTTACAATGAAAATGAAGATGCAATCATCAATAGTGAATCATCAATTGATGAACTGCTTTCATCAATAATGAAAGCAGTTCATTATCTGCACTAAGTGTCTATGCTGTTAGAGCCTCTTCTGTGATGTAGGTTTGGTCAAGGATGCTGATGTTAGTTCTCTGATCGAGCCAGAGATTTGGAGGATTTCCCATTGGTGATGCCTCTAATGCTTTGAGGTATGTACTGTAGTGGTACATGTCTCAGCAGTGCACGGGAGTGGGGGGGGGTTGGGGCTGGGAAAGAGGCTAAGAGTTTATGGCACATTTAGGCTCTTGACCTTTAAACACTTTTCTTTAGATAAAGGTTAGCTCTGCTGACAGTTGTGTCAACTATGAATTTCATCTTCAATGTCTGCCATTATTGAAAAGTTCTTATGACACATGGTCCCATATAACCATTTGGTTTTTGAACCAACCAGCACTATCTTAATCGCTACAGTTTATGAATGCGCTGATCACTTAACAGTCCAATTAACTTTATTCTTGTCCTAATTATGTTCTTTATTGTAAAAGTTTTGGCTGCCACAAAATTAAAAAAATTCACATCAGTGATGGTAAACCTGATTGTAAACGACTCAAAAAGGATACCATCATGTACATAGCTCACATAAACAAGACCTTGCTCCCAGGAATACTCAAGCTGTGGTGCTTCCAGTTCGGCATACTCCCAAGACTCATGTGGCCTTTAATAGTGTATGAAATCCCCATCAACAAGGTGGAAAAGCTCGAAAGAGTGATCAGCACACATGTGAAACAGTGGCTTGGACTTCCACGATGCTTAAGTCCTGTTGGACTGCACGGGAACGGCAAATTAGAATTATGAATTGGAGGTCTTTGGAAGAATTCAAATGCACCAAAGCAAGGCTGGACATGACCCTCACTGAATCTGAAGATACTGTTATTTGAACAGCGGCCCCCATGTGGCAACAGGGAGGAAGTGGACCCCATCTGAAGCCGTTCAGAGTGCCAAGTCTGCTCTTTGCTTCAGGGGTGTGGTTGGCCAAGTCCAACTTGGGAGAGCCGGGCTTGGGCTTGTCCCAAAGGCTCCTCAAAGGCACAAGGCAACATCAGTGCAGAAGAAATGGCTGGTGGTGGAGGAGGCGAGGAGACAGGAGGAGGCAGAGCGACATGCCAGAACCATTTTAATGGCCAAGCAGGGCCAATGGGCTAATTGCGAGAGCCTGGAAAAGAGGAAACTCAGCTCTGGGAGATGGAGGGATCTCGGCTAAGTTTTGTCATCAGCCATTAATGACCTCCTACCCACACCCTAGAACCTGAACCAGTGGTGGTGAGAAGATCCCACTTGTTCTCTTTGTCAAGCACCTGGATCACTAAGGCACATTTTAACAGGATGCACCATGAGCCTCAGCCAGGGGCAGTTACTTGGCGGCGTAACCAAGTTTTTAAAAGCTGGCATCAATCTTGGAACAGAGGCGAATTACCACAAATGCTCTCCCACAAACATCGGCAAGAAATGTTCACATCACACAATTTGTACCAGCAGGCCAACCTCCAGAGCACAATATAACATCCATAGAGGTAAGCATTCTGCAGGTTGCTCGGGATTGGAAAATGGACGTGGACTTGGAAAAAAAGCTTGTGTTTCCCCAGACATTGCGGCTACAACACTCCGGCCAGACATGGTCCTGTGGTCCACAACAGCCAAGCTGACATATGTGGTGGAATTGACAATACCATGGGAAGATGGTGTGGAAGAAGCTTATGAGAGGAAAAAGACCAAGTATCCTGAACTGGCAACTGAAGCTGCCCAGAACAGCTGGAAGACCAAGATTTTCCCTGTAGAAGTGGGATGCAGGGGATTCGTGGCTACATCTATGAGCAGTCAATTGAAGAAGATGGGGGTGAGGGTTTGTTCACTCCAACAAGCAATCAAGTCCTTGTCAAATGCAGCAGAAGAATGCAGTAATTGGATTTGGATTAAAAGAAAAGACAACAACTGGGCTGCAAGATGAAGACAGGAGGGTACGGAACTGAGGGGGTGTATCTGGGACACCAGGTAGCACCATTGAGCCCTCTGGAGATGTCGTGGGCTTATCAACGAAACGTCAAAGAAGGAGGGTCCCCACCTGAAGACCCCGATGAGGTACCTACCCTCCTTGTCACCACTCCAAGCCCACTACCAACATTGAGAGTGCCGACTTATCATAGGGATTGAAACATCAAGTCCTATTAGCTCTACTACAAAAGAATTCAGATTCAGATTAATTTATTTATCACTTCCATCAAACCATAAAGTGAAGTGTGTTGTTTGGTGTTAAGGTAGGTTCAATGGTTCAATTTAATATACAACCTGAAATTCTGAAATATACAACCAGACATCCACAAAACAGAAAACCCTAAAGAATGAATGACAGGGAAATACTAGAACCCCCAAGACCCCTCCCACCCCAAGCACAAACAGCAACACAGCATCAACCCCCCCCCACGTGTTCAAGTAGGAAACATCACCATGCACCACCCAAGCAAGCAACTGCAAAGCCCCCAAAGAGAGACCAAGACCTGCAGTCCGACAAAAACCGTTGTTCACCCAACAGTTTGACGTGCCACAGGCTTTCTCTCTCACTAACAAGGGAGAAAGAGGTGTCACCCCTTCTACAGCGAGAAAGGAGACCAACAGCTTGCTGTTTTGATGTTACAGTCTGATGCGACACTTATTCAAGCTCACCCATCTCAAGGAGGGAGGGAGGAAGATCTCGATCGAGGTCAGAGGCCTCGGACAGCAGCACTCGATGTTCCGATCACCCACAACGCTTCAGCTGGCGACACCGGCGAGGAACCGGGTCCTCAGGGGCTGTGCTGGTCCACACCCTGAAGGTGCACGTCTTCCAGGCTGCTCCTGAAGATATCAAAACACAGCTGGTCAGGGAGCTCTGGGAGTGGGGATGGTAGTTTGAGTACAGTTGTAGATCATGGATTCCGACAGGACCCCAGCCACAATGAAAAGAAATAAAGGGAAATTAAAGAGAGGAATTCCAGTGGTTTCACAAATGAGCTCAAAGAAGTTGCCCTCTGGCGCCATCTTAGCTCCTCCCCTTCTCCCAGAATGCCTGTGGGTACCCCACTATCAGGCACGGCCTTCATCAAAGGCCTTGTCAGTCATGAGGTAGCCTTGCCGATCGTCTCGGCACACACAGAACGAGAGTGGAAGGAAGCCAGTCTCATTCTGAGGTTAGCCTTGGCAAACTCAAATCAGGCCAATACTGAAAGTAATTGAATCCAACTGGAAACTTCCACTGCAGCCTTCCAGACGTGGCTCTTGGGTGTAAAATTCAAATCTCTTCACCAGGAAAAAATGCACAGATCATTCATCAGGAAAAGCCCAGGCTTTCTTTAACGCTGTCCTTTGGGTTAGTTCAGACCCTGTGCCCTCTCTTTTTGACGCACATTCTTTTTTATTGAACTACCGATGTTTCTCTTGCTGATTAGAAAATCAGCTCCCTCAGTCAGAGTGACATTCCAGTCCTCTGCCATTCAGAGAGATACCTGTCACCGTCCACCAGCTGGTAGCCATTCCTGTCAACTCTGCTGCCTTCCCACTTTCTGCAAGTCACAGCTGTTGAAGCTACAGATTTCACAGCAGAGTTTTGGAGAAATTTCTCACCTCTTCAACTCAAGAGATTCTGCAGATTCTAGAAATGTAGAGCAAAGCACACACAATGCTAAAGGAACTCAGAAGGTCAGGCTGCATCTATGGAGGGGAATAAACATGAAATTTTCCTCAGGGCTCATTTCCTCATCTTTTTTTTACATGGTTTACCTCTTGTCCTTAGACTGTGGCTTCATGAGCCTGAATTTCCATAACATTCCTGCATTGGATCCTGTTAATATCTTGTAGGGCTTTGAGCGTCCTTCATGTTCATCTGTAAATATAATCTTAACCAGCCCCATTTGTCTAGCGTTGTACAGGGTTGGAAAAGCTGCAAAGGGTTGTAATCTCAGCCAGCTCCATCAAAGACACCAGCCTCCCCACCATTGAGGACTATTTCAAAAGGCAATGCCTCAAAAAGGCAGAGTCCATTTTTAAGCACCCAGGGCACGCCCTTTCTTCACTGCTGCCATCAGGGAGGAGGTACAGGAACCAAAACACCCAATCAATGTTTTAGAAACAGCTTTTCCCCCCTCTGGTCTCAGATTTGTGAATGGGTCCATGAAAACTATCTCACCATTTTTGCTCTTGATTTGCACTATTTATTCTTTTAATAATATTTTATTGTAGTTCCTAGTGTATTTAATGTGTTGTACTGTACTGCTGCTACAACAGAGTGCATTTCAGTGATAATGAACCTGATTTTGCTCGTCTGTATGTGTTAGTCCTCCCATCCCAGGGCGGAAGGCAGTCAATGTTCATTGAACTCTCTCTCCATAGCAACACGTTGTTGGTCTTTTGAATTGCCTGCTGCACCTCAGTGCTAACTTTTATCGACCACTATTCTTGGTGCACTTCCCCTTTCCCAGTTTCATGCTGCTCAGATAACCTGCCTTCTTCTTTTGGGCTTTAGCATGACGAGGCTCACATTTGCCCCCTAATACTCTACCACTGTTTCTTAATACCCTGTCCACATTTAACCACATTTCTCTCAATCCTCCTCACAGTTGCCCAGTCAGTTTTGTGACATTATATTAACTCACTCCTCTAAGTTGCTACCAAATATTGTAAATAACTGGAGCCCCAATCTTTAAAGTCCAAAGTAGATTGATTATCAAAGTACGTATATGTAACCGATTCTATAGATGCTGGAATTACAGGGCTTCACTCACAAAATGCTGAAGGAGCTCAGCAGGTCAGGCAGCGTCTATGGATATGAAAAACAAGTTACCCTCTACTATCTTGAGATTTATTTTCTTACAGGCATTTACAGGAGGAATAACTAGACATGAAGCAACAAACACAAAATACTGGAAGTGAGAGATGAGATCGCTGAAGTAGTAGCTATGACCTTCAAATCCTCTTTGGCTGCAGGGGAGGTACCAGAGGATTGGAGAATGGCAAATGTAGTTCCCTTGTTTAAAAAAGGTAATAGGGAGAATCCTGGGAACTATAGACCGGTGAGTCTTATGTTGGTGGTCTGCAAACTATTGGAAAGGATTCTTAAGGATAGGATCTACAAGCATTTGGAGAAGTACAGTCTACTCAAGGATAGTCAACATGGCCTTGTGAAGGGAAGGTTAAGCCTCATGAGCCTAATTGAGTTTTTTGAAGAGGTAACAAAAATCGATGAGGATAGGGCGGTAGATGTGGTCTACATGGACTTTAGCAAGGCATTTGACAAGGTCCCTCACGAGACTCATCCAGAAAGTCATGAGGCATGTGATCAGTGGAACCTTGGCTGTTTGGACAAAAAAATTGGCTTACATGAAGAAAGCAGAGCATAGTAGTGGAAGGAAAGTATTCTGCCTGGAGGTCGGTGACTAGTGGAGTGCCGCAGGGATCTGTCCTGCAACCCAGCTCTTTGTGATTTTTATAAGTAACCTGGATGAAGAGGTAGAAGGATGGGTGAGTAAGTTTGTGGATGACACGAAGATTGGAGGAGTTGTGGATGGAGCTGTAGGTTGTCGAAGGTTATAAGAGGATATAGACAGGATGCAGAGTTGGTCAGAAAAGTGGCAGATGGCGTTCAATCCAAGTAAGTGAGAGGTGATGCATTTTGGAAGGACAAACCAGAAGGCTGAGTACAGGGTTAATGGTCAGTTACTTAAGAGTGTGGATGAACAGAGGGACCTTGGGGTTCAAATCCCTACATCCCTCAAGGTCACTGCACAGGTTCATAGGATAGTTAAGAAGGCCTATGGGATGCTAGGCTTCATTAACAGGGGGATTGAGTTCAAAAGTAGAGAGGTCATGTTGCAACTCTACATATCTCTGGTGAGACCGCACTTAGAGTATTGTGTTCAGATCTGGTCACCTCATTATAAGAAGGATGTGGAAGTTATGGAGAGGGTGCAGAGGAGATTTACTTGTTTTCCTGAATTGGAAAACAAGACTTATGAGGCAAGGTTAGCAGAGCTGGGACCTTTTTCTTTGGAATGTAGTAGGATGAGAGGGTCTTGATAGAGGTCTACAAGATTATGAGAGGCATAGATAGGGTGGATAGTCAGTACCTGTTTCCCAGGGCACCAATAGCAAACACCAGAGGGCATATTTACAAAGTTAAGGGAGGGAAGTTTAGGGGAGACATTAGGGGTAAGTTTTTTTATACAGAGGGTCGTGGGTGCCTGAAATGACTTGCCAGGGATGGTGGTGGAGGCTAAAACATTAGGGGTATTTAAGAGCCTCTTGGACAGGCACTTGGATGAAAGAAAAATAGAGGGTTACGGGGTAGTGTGGGTTTAGTACATTTTTAAGGAATATATGGGTCGGCACAACATCGAGGACTGAAGGACCTGTACTGTGCTGTAGTATTCTAGTGTCTAATGTCTGGTGTAACTCAGCAGGTCAGGCAGCATCTATGGAGGTGAATGAACAGCCGATGTTTTGGGTCGAGACCCTTCATCAGGACTGGAAGGCAGGGCCAGAATAAAAAGATGGGGAGAGGGGAAGGAGGATAGCTAGAAGGTGATAGGTGAAGCCAGGTGGTTGGGAAAGGTAAAGGGTTGGAGAAGAAGGAATCCGATAGGAGAGGAGAGTGGATCATAGGAGAAAGGGAATGATGAGGCGACCCAGGGGAGGTGATAAGCAAGAGTGGGGAAGTGGGGAGGGGAGGGATTTCTTTTTTTTAATCAGAAGGAGAAATCAATATTCATACTATTAAGTTAGAGGCTGTCCAGAAGGCATTTAATGTGTGGCTCCTCGACCCTGAGAGTGGCCTTATCTTGGGACAAGAGGAGGCTGTGGACCGACATGTCAGAACAGGAATGGGAATTGGAATTTAAATCTTTGGCCACCGGGAAATAGTTTTTGGTGAATGGAGTGGGAGTGCTCGAAAGTGGTCGGGCCCCACCAACATAGAGGAGGCTGCATCACGAGCACCAGACACACAGAGACTGACAAACAACCAATGTGCAAAAGACGACAAATGTTGTAAATAATTTAAAAAATTTAAAATAATACTGGGACCATGAGTTGCAGAGTCCTTGCAAGTGAGTCTATAGGTTCTGGAGTCAGTTCAGCATTGAGGTGAGTGAACCCGATGGTTGACCCTGTTACGGGAGACCTTGCTAAAAGCCTTCTAAAGGTCAGACTGCATCACATCCACCTGTCCTCTCTCAGCTGCTCTGCTCGTTACATCCTCAGAAAAAACCATGAACGTATGGCGCATGACTTTGCTTCTGTATTTCCCTGACTCTCCCAGTGGGCTCTGGGTAACATCGCATTTAGCATATTGCTTTACAGTGCCAACGATCACACAACCATTCCATTCACACCGCTGTTTGTAAGTAGTCCCCTTGTTCTCCTTGTGACCGTGTGCGTTTCCTTTGGGTGCTCTGGTCTTCTCTCACGTTCTAGAGACGTGCAGGTTGGGATTAGTAAGCTGTGGGCATGCTAGGTTGGCACTGGAAGTGTGGTGAAACACGCGGCTTGCCCCCAGCGTGTCCTCAGACCTTGATGTAAGATGGCGCATTTCATTGAGAGTTTCAATATACTTGTGACAACTTAATCTTTAATCTGTTATTACATCTTTTATAATCCACTCCGCATTTTCCTTGCTACCCATGTCAGGCTAACTAGTCTATAATTCCTTTTATTCCTTTGTTTTGTTGATGTTGAGTTTGAGGTTATTATTGTAGCACTGCTCAACCAGATGTTCCTGTACTCTGATTCATCCCCACCTGCCATTTGGCCAATAACAGTGGTTTCACTGGCAAATTTACAGATGGCATATTGGAACTGTGTTTAGCCTCAATATGGCTGTGAAGAGAAGTAAACAGACAGCCTTGATGTGCACCTGTGTTTCGGTCAGCGTGAGGAGAAGATGGTGTTTCTGATCCATTCTGATTGAGACAAGCTGATGAGGAAATCAAGAATCCAGCTGCAGAGGCCCAGATCTTGGAACTAGGGTGTGAGTTGTATGGGGTGATCGTTTTGTTGAACAGCATTACTATTGTCTCGATGACCCAGACTGAGTGGAGAGCCAGTGAGACGTTAGCTGCTGTGGACCATTGTGGCAGTAGGCAAGTTGAAATGGATCCAGGTCTGTTCCAAGGCTGGAGTTGACTTGTATCGTACCAGTGTCTCGAGGCACTTCATTACAGTGGATATTGGTGCTACCAGCCAGTAGTCATTGAAGCAGGTCACAGTGTTCTCCTCGAGCACTGGTGTGATAGATGTGAGGTTAAAGATTTCCTTAAGAGTTGAAGGTTGGGTTTATTGCACTATGCACGTCTGCAGGCAATGAAAAGGTTCCCAGCTGAATCATCATGATTATGTTGCATCAGATGCATAGCGTTCACAAGAAAAGCTTTGGGGCAGCATGGTAGCACAGAGATTAATGTAGCATTACGATAGCACATGACCTGGGCTGCTCAGGAGGAAATCAGACCATCCAAGAGTGGAATTTCCTTTCGCCGGCACCTCTGTAAAGTGCAGATGACTGAACTTCAGTATCAGTACGGCACGGCTAAGTATAATGCTTTCCAGTACCAGCAATTGGGGTTTAATTCCCGCTGCTCTCTGTAAAGACCTTGTTCATTCTCACCGTGACTGCACGCGTTTCCTCCGTGTGTTCCAGTTTCCTCCCACAGTCCAAACATGTACGGGATAGTGGATTACTCGGTCACATGAGTTGTAACTGGGCGGTGTGGGCTCGTTGGACTAGCAGGATCTGTTACGGTGCTTTGTATCTAAATAACAAAAACACAAATTATACTATTTGTAACAAAAACCCCACAATTGTAACCAAAAAAGTCCATTGTAGTTCAAAGTGGTCATTGTGTTGCGGTACCAGGATATTGATTACAGTTGTGCTGGTTGGATCAGGAATCGAATGGTTAAAAGGAAGTAGCAGTTCTTGAACCTGGTGATTTGAAATTTCAGGCTTCTGTATCCCCTCCTGTAGCTGCGAGAAGACGGCATGGCCCAGATGGTGGGCCATGATATGGAAATTCAGGGTCATGATGGATATTGGCTTCTGATTCAGCTCCATTCTCATGTAGATAGAACATGGAGCAGAGCACAATACAGCACAGAATAGGCCCATTGAATCGATTTTATTTCTTACATCCTTCACATACATGAGGAGTAAATCTTTATGTTACGTCTCCAAAAAAATGTGCCATGTGCAATCATAATAATTTATAACAAATAGAACAGTCAATGTAATATAGAGTACACCATGATTGCAGTCTAACTAACCCTATCTGCAAGGTCCATGTCCTGCAATTTCCTACCTGTTGATGTGTTTTTAAATTCCTCCTCTTAAACATTGCTGTTGTATCTGCTACTGTCACTTTCTCAGACGGTGTGTTCCACGCACCTACCACGCTCTGTGGATATATTTAGAATCAGAATCAGATTTAACTTATGTCGTGAAATGTGTTAACTTTACAGCAATACTACAATAAAATACATGTTAAATAAATATAGAGAAAATACCGAGTAATATTAAGTATATATATATGTCTATTAATACTTAAGTTAAAGTAAGTAGTGTGAAAATAACAGAAATATAAAAGTAGAGAGGTAGTGTTGATGGGTTGAATGTGCATTTAGAAATCAGATGGCAGAGGGAAAGAAGCTGTTCCTGAATCTCTAAGTGTGTGCCTTCAGGCTTCTGTATGTCCTTCTCGATGATAACAGTGTGAACAGGGCATGTCCTGGGTAGTGGGGATCCTTAATAGTAGAAGGTACCTTCCTAAAGAACTGCTCCTTGAAGATGTCTTGGATACTACAGAGGCTGGTACCCATGATGGAGCTGACTAATTTCACAAGTTCCTCTTACCTTAAACTTCCCAGTGTTTGACATTTACACTTAAGTAATGAAGAAAATCTCCACCTGTGTGTGCCCCTAATAAACCTCCATCAGGTTTGCCCTCAGCCTCCAATGCTTCGGAGGAAATTATCCAAGTTTGTCCACCAACTCTATACTCCCTCTAATAGGGAGCGTGAGAGAAGAATGGCCAGAATTGATTAGAAAAGAACACTGGCAGAGATGATGGTAGAGCAGCAGTGGCTGGAATTTCTGGAAGCAACTTAGAAGGCATAGGATTTATATATCCCAAAGACAAAGGCAAGATGATACAACCATAGCTAACAACAGATGTGAGAGCCAAAAAGGGCGAAATAACAAAAATTAGTGGGAAGTTTTCAGATACCAGCAGATGGCAACTAAAATGGTCATTAAGAGGGTAAAGATGGAATATGAAAGTAAGCTAGCCAATAACATTAAAGAGGATACCAAAAGATTCTCCGGATACATAAAGTGTAAAAGAGACGTGAGAGTGATATTGGACTGCTAGAAAACTATGCTGGAGAGGTAGTAATGAGGGACAGCAAATTGGCAGATGAACTGAATTAGTATTTCGCAATACTTTCACTGACAGTATGGTGGAAGTTCCAGGCATCAGGGATTATGAAGTGAGTGAAGTTACCATATCGAGGGAGAAGGTTCTTGGGAAACTGAAAGGTCTGAAGGTAGATAAGTCGCCTGGACCAGATGATCTACATCCCAGGGTTCTGAAGGAGGTGGTTGAAGAGATTATGGAGACATTAGTAGTGATCTTTCAAGAATCATTACATTCTGGAATGGTTCTGGAAGACTGGAAAATTGCAAATGTCACTCCACTCTTCAAGAAGGGAGAGGCAGGAAGAAAGAAATTACAGGCCAGTTAGTCTGACCTCAGTAGTTGGGAAGATGTTGGAGTCGATTGTTAAGGATGTGGTTTTGGAGTACTTGGAGGTACATGATAAAATAGGCTGTAGTCAGCATGGTTTCCTCATCATTGCCTGACAAATCTGTTGGATTCTTTTATGAAGTAACAAGCAGGATAGACAGAGGAGAATCGGTTGATGTGTACTTGGATTTTCAGAGGGCCTTTGATAAGGTGCCACACATGAGGCAGTTTAACTAACTACAAGCCCATTCAGGGAAAATTCTAGCATGGATAAAGCAGTGGCTGACTGTCAGGAGGCGAAGACTGGGAATAAAGGGAGCTTTTTCTGGTTGGCTGCCGGTGACTGGGGCTGTTCCACAGGGGTCTGTGTTGGGACCAATTCTTTTTATGTTATATGTTAATGGCTTTGTTGCAAAGTTTGCAGATGATATGAAGATATTAGGAGAGGCTAGTAGTTTTGAGGAAGTAGAGAGCCTACAGAATAGCTAAGACAGATTAGGAGAATGGGTAAAGAAGTGGCAGATGGAATACAGTGTTGGGAAGTGTATGGTCATGCACTTTGGTAAAAGAAATAAAAGGGTTGACTATTTTCTAAATAAAGAGAAAATACAAAAAACTGAGTGTAAGGGGACTTGGGAGTCCTTGTGCAGGATTCCCAAAGGTTAATTTGCAGGTTGAATCAGTGGTGAGGAAGCCAAATGTGATGTTAGCATTTATTTGAAGAATACTGGGATATAAAAGCAGGGATGTAATGTTGAGACTTTATAAAGTACTGGTGAGACTTCACTTGGAGTATTGAGAGCAGTTTTGGCCCCCTTATTTTAGAAAGGATCTGCTGAAACTGGAGAGGGTTCAAAGGATTCCAGGTTTGAACTGTTTGCAGAGCGTTTGATTGCTCTGGGCCTGTATGCACTAGAATCCAGAAGAATGAGGGATGACCTCATTGAAACCTATCAAATGTGAAAGGCCTTGATAAAGTGGATGTGGAGAGGATGTTTCCTATGGTGGGAGGGTCCAAATCCAGCGGACACAGCCTCAGATCAGAGAGGTGTCCTTTTAGAATGGAGATGAGGAGGAATTTCTTTAGCAAGAAAGTGGTGAATCTATGGAATTCATTGGCACAGGCAGCTGTGGAAGCCAAGTCTGTATGTATATTAAAAGCAGATGTTGATAGATTCTTGATTGGTCAGGGCATGAAGGAATGTGGGGAGAAGGCAGGAGATTGGGGCTGAGAGAAAAAATGGATCAGCCATGATGAAATGGCGGAGCAGACTCAATGGGCCAAATGGCTTAATTCTGTTCCAATGTCTTATGGTCTTGTATATTAAGCCCACTTGGAGCACTGTGCTCAGTTTTGGTCGCCTCACTACAGGAAGGATGTGGAAACCATAGAAAGGGTGCAGAGCAGACTTACAAGGATGTTGCCTGGATTGGGGAGCATGCCTTATGAGAATAGGTTGAGTGAACTTGGCCTTTTCTCCTTGGAGTGACGGAGGATGAGAGGTGACCTGATAGAGGTGTATAAGATGATGAGAGGCATTGATTGTGTGGATAGTCAGAGACTTTTTCCCAGGGCTGAAGTGGTTGCCACAAGAGGGCACAGGTTTAAGGTGCTTTGGAGTAGATACAGAGGAGATGTTAGGGGTAAGTTTTTTACTTAGAGAGTGGTGAGTGCATGGAATGGGCTGCCGGCAACGGTGCTGGAGGTGGATACGATAGGGTCTTTTAAGAGACTTTTGAATAGGTACATGGAGCTTAGTAAAATAGAGGGCTATGGGGAAGTCTCGTAATTTCTAAGGTAGGGATATGTTTGCCACAATTTTGTGGGCTGAAGGGCCTGTATTATGCTGTAGGTTTTCTGTGTTTCTATTAATACTCTCTAATCCAAATCTCACCAAAGGCTGGTGAATCAGTGGAATTCGTTGCCACCGGTGGCTGTAGAAGCTAAGTCATTGGGTCTGTTTTAAGTGAACATTGACAGGTTCTTCAATCAGAATCAGGTTTAATATCACCGCCTTATGTCGTGAAATTTATTGTTTTTGCGGCAGCAGTACATTGCAATATACGATAATAAAATCTGTGAATTATAGTAAAGGTATATATATAGTTAAATATGGAGAACAAAGAGGTGAAGTAGGGTTCATGGGTTTAACATCTATTCAGAACTCTGGTGGCGGAGGGGAGAAAGCTATTCCTGATCGTTGAGTGTGTGTCTTCAGACTCCTCTACCTCCTTCCTGATGGTAGCAATGAGAAGAGGGCATGTCCTGGATGGTGGGGGTCCTTAGTGATGGATGCTGCCCTGAAGATGTCCTGGGTGCGATGAAGACATGATGCAGCTGACTGAGTTCACAGCTTCCAGCAGCAAGGTTAGGAAGGGTATCGGAGGTTATGGGGAGAAGCAGGAGAATAGGGCTGAGGGGAAAAATAAATCAGCCACGATCGAATGGTGGAGCAGGCTCAATGGGCTGAATGGCTTAATTCTGATTCTATGTCTCATCCTCTAAGTGTTTTTACTTAACCTTATGGCCCATCTTGTTGACAATGACTTTTGCTTGCATTGTTTAGTTGTTTCTGAAGGGGCTGAGAAGGAAAATAAATCAATCATGATCAAATGCCTGTGCAAGCTTAATGGGCTGAAAAGCCTAACCCTTCTGCTATGGGCTTGAAATGAGCAGCAAACAGTCTGTGGGGGCGTGGAGGGGACTCATCCTCTCAAGCAGCATGTGTGGAGGAAATAAAGGAACTGTCCATGTTTCGGGTCGAAATCTAGCATCATAACCTTGATGCATCTTGAAGAGAGAGTCTCTGCAGCTGAACCTTGACCTCAATACATTTCTGCTCCATGCAGGCCACTGTTGTAAGACTCTGGGCCACTCAATGCAGCAGCCACATCTGACCGTGAGGCAGTTGGCCTTCCTTCCAAGTAAGGTGGCAGTGAAGACAAGCTGAACTGCGTTCATCTGCTGCTGCAGTTGTGCGTTATGAGGAACTGCCGCGTGCTTGTTCTTACAGAACCGTGGCTCCAAGACAATATCCCAATCTACAGGCCATGATAATCAGGGGCTCGAGACTTGGGACTGTGTTTTTCTGCTATCGTAACTATATGTGCTATGTGCTGTTGGTGCTGTGTTTTGCTTGAGGAACACTATTTTGCTTGGCTGTATACATGTGTATAGTTGAATGACAATTAAACTTCAACTTGAATATTTCATATGCATCCCCATAAAATCCCTCAGACCAAACCACACAGAACCATTTCACATTACCCAGCTTTTGGCAATGGTAATTTCATAATTGCGAATGGCCTTATTCTGTTCCCGTGTCTTCTGGTCTATATGTTTTTCTTTAACTCCAGGGCCTATCTTGTTGATAGTAATTTTTGCTTTCTTTGTTTAGTTGTTTCTGAATCTCTGAGCCCTCTTATTTTTCCCTATTTACTAGTCTTCAACATCTCTCTATATTTAATGTAATTGCTTATTCTTTAGAATTGTTGAATGTTGTTTTTTGTTGCATGTTGCATCCTGACCAGCACACCACAGCAAATTCCTAGTAGATGTAAGTATCTATGGTGAAGAACGTTGACCCTTGATTGGCAAGGTACCCCGATGCCTTCATTTTCAGGGAAGGGCACAAACACCACCATCATCTTAAGGACCTTCAGCCATTTTGGGTTTGTTGCACGTTGGATCTTGTTCATAGCCACGTCGTCTCTCTCATTTCCCCCCTCATCCGCAGCAGGTTTGGCAGTTTGAATGCTTTGTTTAAAGAGGTCGACTGCATTCCTTTGTGTAATTTGGAGTCACGGAGGCTGTTGTCATCCTGCCTGTACATGCTGTTTGGAAAGGACTTTACAGTTAGTCCCTCCCTCCTGGGTTTAACTCATAGCACTAGACCTTTGTTTCTTTTTCTCAGGGTGTGTTGTTGGTTCCCTTTTCGAAGTAACTGGTCCCAACATAGTTGGACTTCCTCGAAAACAAGAACTATTGGTAAAGTGGTGAAACAGTTGCCTGTATTTCTTGTACAGTACCGTGTAAAGTCTTAGATACATATATATATAGCTTGTGTGCCTAAGACTTTTGCACAGTTCTGTATATTATGTCTTTCCAGTTACCAAATAACACTAATATTACTGAGCTAACAGATAGCTCAGTCCTCTCATTTCTGTTTGCTAACCAATGTACAGTACTGTGCAAAAGTCTTAGACACCCTGGCTGTATATAGGTTCCTAAGACTTTTGAACAGTACTGCAGGTACTGCTATTATTGTTCAGAGGAAGCCAGCCAAGAAATATAACATTTTACCGACTCAGAGTTTTCCCATCATTTTCTGTTTTTATTTTAAACTTCTGACATTTGTTGGTTTTCCCATTTTGCTCAGTATTTTCTTTCCAGAAAAGCTATTGAAGCTGATCAATTAAATAATTAATTTTAATATTAGTAATTAAAGACTATATTGATATCAATAAATTGTGCATATTTCCAAGGAATGCTGCCACAACAAGGCATCATTCATCATCATGGCCCCCGCTGTCCAGGCCACCACTTCTCACTACTACTAGCAGGGAACGAGATACAGAAGTCTTGGGTACACATCAGCAGGTTCAGGAACAGTCGTTAACCTATGTACATCAGGGTCCTGAGCCAGTGTGGATAACTTCACTCACCTCAACTCAAGCCTGATTCAACAACCCATGGGTTCACTTTCAAGCACTTGACGACTAATGTTGTCAGTATTATTTATATTTGCAATGCTGTGCACAGAGCAAAGGGTGTTGGGAATGGCAAGGGCAGAGTGCCACCAAACGGTGTGGGGCAGGTGGCAGAGTAGTCCCAGAGGTGGAGGGTGCAGGAGCAGGCACACCCAGCCCTGCTACACCAGGCAAGGTCATTTGATTCCAAACAATTGGTTTATTGATCATTACAGAATGTCTCTCTGGTGCTTCCCACTCTCTCCCCTCTCCCTTCACCCTTTCCCAAACATGATTCCCCTCTCCCTGTCCCCTTCCCACATTCAGTCCACAATAGAGACCTGTGTCAGAATGTGGTTTATCATCTCTCACATATGTCATGAAATTTATTTTGTCTTTGTGGCAGCAGTACAGTGCAATACATAAGATTACTACAGTACTGTGTAAAAATCTCAGGCACCCCAGTGATATATATGTGTCTAAGACTTTTGCACAGTACTGTACTTGTCTTTGTTTATGTACAATTTACATAAATCCCATCGTATTTTTTTATTTCCCTATTAATGTTTGCAAGCAAACAAATCTCAGGGTTGTATATGGTGACATATACATACTTTGATAATAAATTTATTGTGACTTTGACTTTCCAAAAATGTAGGAAGCAGTAACTTAGATTTCAGAATAAAGAGTTAAGCCAAATTACTTTTGTTTCATTTGTGAGAGAAACCAATTCAAGATACAAAAGCATATTCTGAGTCTGTCATGTAGACCTCCATTGTTTCAATGAGTACAATAGAATCAAGACAAGACCATCTCTTTTGATGTAGTATTTTTATAAACACCAAGCAAAATCCAGCCACTGTGAGATGATAAGCTTTACAAAGCCTCTAAACAGGAGTTTGATCCTTGTGCCTTTTCACCACAAGTCCTTCATACGTCTTGTCTTGATCAGATAATCTGTGTCTGTCATCTTGTCCAGCTGCCCCAGAGTGAGGTGAGGGACGTGTGCACAGTATAACTCAGGTAATTCAACACACACTGTCTGTGGCATTGCCACAGACAGTCATAGGCCATATTTAAAGAGGAGGATAATAGTTCTTAGTAAGGCCATCAAAGCTTACGGGGTGAAGGTAGGAGAATGTGGTTGGGAGGGATAATAAAAGTGCCGTGATGGAATAGCAGAGCAGACCCGATGAGCTCGCTCGCTCTGCTGTCTATTATGCTGCTGGAATTCAGGGCAGCAATGAAGTCCTCCATCTCTGGCATTGTTCCAGGCTTCCTTCTTCACGTCAGTAGCTTCCTCTCGTTTTCACTACTGTCTGTCATGCAAGTCCGGGGTGGAGACTGTCACACTCAGATGTGGAAGGATTCTTCATTGCTGTTTCCACAACAACTTTGTTTGACCCGTCAGGGTTGTCAGCCCTGAGCTGAACCCCTGAACCTGGAGGACCGGTGAACCACTCTTAGTTTGACCTCTAGCCTTTGACCTGTTTGGCATGGGTGACCCTACCAAGATCCAAAGCATGAAGCCCTGACTGCATCCAGCATAGGTCTTTGGCTCTGAGGCACCCAAGCCTCCAAACCATGACAAACTTGTCATGTATCCTCTTGGAGGAAACCTGATGGACCAAATGGCCAAATTCTGCCCTTGAGTCTTATGGGAGCTGCCTCTCTGATAGATACTCCTCATTATTGGATATTGATCCCTAATTAGTAGCCCAAAGCCATTTCCTTTAGTTCACTTTTATTGTTAAAAGTGCTACACTGTATTATAACAAATATCCCAGCAAAATGGGTACCATTAAAAGGAGAATAAGAAACATCACACTGATTGAATGAGAGAAAATTTAAATCAGGTTTATTATCGCCAAGATATGTCACCTAATGTGTTGTTTGCAATAGCAGTATGATGCAATTGATGAAATCATATTAAAAGTTACAATAAGAAATATAAAATATTAGTGCAAAAGGAGTGTCCATGGGTCATGATCTGTTCAGAAATCTGATAACGGAGAGGAAGAAGCTGTTTCTAGAAAGTTTGGAGTGTGTTTTCAGGCTCTTCACTGATGGTACCAACCGAGGGCATGTCCTGCGGGGTGAGCGTCCTTAATGATTGATGCCACCTTCTTGAGGCTTTGCCAACTGACGATGACCTTGATGGTGGCATTTGAGTTCTGCTGAACCACACAATTGTGAATGTAGAGAGAATAGGGCAGTGGGCAAAACACACACACCCATTAGATGCAGACATCCCACCTCTCCCAGAAGTTCTGGGAGTCCCCCGCAATTTGATGGTGCTACCTCCCTGAAATGAGTTTTTGTAGGGTGGGATTTCTGGATATGTCCATGTTGATTGTCATCAAGGAGGAGATATTATTTTTAATGTGAGCTGAGTGTGGCCTCCCGGTGAAGAAGTCAGGGATTCAGTTGGAGAGGGAGGTACAGAGGCCCCAGGAACAAAGCTGGTTGATAAGCGCTGAGGGGATTACAGTGTTAAACATTAAGCTGTGATCAATAAACAGCAGCCATACGTAGATATTACTGTTGACTAGTTGGTTCCAACAGTGAGTGGAGACCGTCCGTCCTGAAAAAGGGTCTCGGCCCAAAACATCAACCGTTTACTCTTTTCCGTAGATGCTGCCTGACCTGCTGAGTTCCTCCAGCACTTTGTGTGTGTTGCTCTGGATTTCAGTGGCAGTGAGATGGTGAACACTGTACATCTGCTCAAGCAATAGGCAAACTGCAGCAGCTTCAGGTCCTTGCTTAGGCTGGAGTTGACCTTAACCGTGACAGACCTCTCAAAGCAGTTCATTACAATAGATGTGAGTTCTGCTGGATGGTAGTCTTTGATGTCATTTTGAAGCAGCTGGGAACCTCCGACTGCACCAATGAGACATTGAATATCTGCAATCATGGATGCCATAGCTCAGTTGAGGTAGAAGGGAGGGTAGCAAATGCCATAAACACAAAAGTTTGCGCAGATGCTGGAAATCTTGAGCAACACACACAAAGTGCTGGAGGAATTCAGCAGGTTAGGCAGCATCTATGGAGATGAAAAAACTGTAGAGATTTCAGGCCTGAGACCCTTTATCAGAAATGGAAAGGAAGGAGGAAAAGCCAGAGTAGGAAGGCGTGAGGCAGGGTGAGGAGTAGAAGCTGGCAGGAAAGGAGGAAGGTGGGTGGGTGGGGAAGAGGTAAAGGGTTAAGAAAAGAAGGAAACTGATACGAGAGGGCAGTGGACGTTGAGAGGAAGGATGGACAGGTGAGAAGAGAAGGGGTGAGAGTGAACCAGAATGGGGAATGGAAAAAGAGATTGGGTGGGGAGGAAGAAATGTTATCAGGTGACACCGAACCATCAGGGTTTCTAAATAGTCATCGGGAGAGATTTTGCTGTATTGTCTTTAAAAAAACATTCATGACTTTGCAGAGAATTTGCCTCTATCAGCCGAGATTTTGCACAGGGAATCCCGTGGCAGAGAAGGGTGGGAACTAGCTGGTATATTTTGATCAGTAACCCTGAGATGTGCAAGGGTCTTAGATGAAAAACTGAGTGAAGCTTGCTGTTCCATGCACAACTATCAGTAATACCAAGTAAAATCTGAGGTTTATAAGTGTATAATCTACCTTCCTTCTTTGCTTAACAGATCATCTATCAATTGCAGCATTTGAGAGATTAATAAGATGACAGAAGTGAATCGAATGCATTTGACTGCAGGCCACATCTCACATTTTTTTTAAAAGCATAATTCTTACCAGTATAATTCAACCAAGGTGCAGTGTTCACTTTGAGGCTCTTTTTCCCTGTCCGTAAAATTGTCAGGATATTTTTCAATGTAGATTCTTTTCTATCCACATTCAGTACGATGTAAATATTTGAAATAGTTGGTGCTTAAGGGTAATTAAATTTTTAAAAAAAGCATAGTTTGCAGAGGCCACAGCGGAGTGTAATTGTTGCACACTTGTTATTGAGTCACTTGGTTTGTGGGTTCAAACCCCACTGCAGTAGTTGAATATCTAATCCAAGCTGACGCTGCATTGCAGTGGTGAGACTGTGTGTAGTGCTGATGGCAATATCGTCCTTTGAAAGTCATTAAACTGAGGCTTCTTTCTCTGTCTGGCTGAGCAAGTGTGGTATATACCACTGTGCTCTTTTTTAAAAAATATGAATAACACACGTATTTTACTGATTAACATTCTTCACCCATATTACTTGAGAATGGAAATTCACTGCGATTTGTGTAAGACTACTATTCAAGTACTTTATCATGTTTAAAGGTAGAACATTACAGCACAATACAGGCCCTTTGGCCCACTATGTTGTGCCAACATTTTAACCTACTCTAAGATCAAAGTCCAAAGTAAATTTATCATCAAAGTACATATATGTCACCATATTCACTTTCTTGTCAATAAATCTATAGAATAATAACCCTAACAGAATCAGTGCAAGACCACAGCAACTTGGGTGTTCACTCAGAGTATAGAAGACAACAAACTGCGCAAGTACAAAAATAAATAAATAATAATGTCAGTATCAGGCTTATTATCACTGGCATGTGTCGTGAAATTTGCTAACTGAGCAGCAGCAGCATAATATAGAAGAAGGGAAAAAATTAATAATAATAAATAAGTAAATCAATTGCAGTATACGTATACTCAATAGATTAAAAATCATGCAAAAATCAGAAGTAATATATATTAAAAAGGTAGTGTCCAGAGATTCAATGTCCATTTAGAAATTGGATGGCAGAGGGGGAAAAAAACTGCTCCTCAGTCACGGAGTGTGTGCCTTCAGGCTTCTGTCTCTCCTACTTGACAGTAACAGCGAGAAAAGGGCATGCCCTCGGTACCGGAGATCTTTAATAATGGATGCTACCTTTCTGAGACACCACTCCTTGAAAATGTCTTGGGTGTTTTGTAGGCTAGTACACAAGATGGAGCTGACTAAATTTACAACCCTCTGCAGCTCCTTTGGATCCTGTGCAGTAGACCCCCCCCCCTCCATACCAGACAGTGATGCAGCCGGTCTAATCATAATAAATAAATATGCAATAAATATGGAGACCATGAGATGAAGAGCTCTTGAAATAAATTGATAGGTTGTGGGAACATTTCAATGACAGGGAAGTGAAGTTATCCCCTTTGGTTCAAGAACCTGATGGTTGAGGAGTAATCCTTTCTTTGATCCTCCAATTTTTTCTATCACCCATGTGCTTACTTAAGGGTTTCTTACTGCTGCACTGGCAGCATGTCCCAAACCTCATGATTTGGTGATTGTTAAATTACTGAGTCTGGGCTTTGGTACTGCCTTGAGTTTAAATTTTTTATCATCCCTTACACAGTCATTCATGATGATCTCTACCTTATTTTACTATCATCTCTTCTTACGGAAGTACAACCCTCAGAGACATTGGCATTCTTCAAATCCCACCCATTTGATTATCACCAGTTTTATTTCTGCCATTATCGGTCTTCGACAATCAGAGCTCAAAACACTGGTACTCAGTCTGTTTCTCAGCCTCTCTCTGTTTCCTTAGAGATCCTCTTTCAACTCACTCTTAGGTCAAGCTCTTGATCAGCCTCACTAACATCATTTTTTGAGGCTCAGAGTTATGCAGTGCTAATATGGGCCCTTCAGCTACACTGACCAAGATGTCCCATCCAATCTAGTCCCATTGGCCAGTGTTTGGCCTATGACCTTCTAAACCTTTCCAATCCACCTACTTGTCCAAATGTCATTTAAAAGTTTGTACTAATGGCCTCATCCACACCCTCTGGCAGCTCATTCTTCATGTTTTACCTGTTGTGTCAGAGTTTGCCCTTCAGGTTCCTATTAAATCTTTTTTCTATCACCTTCAATTTTGCTTGACAATATGCCTGTGAAGGGCCCAGAAGTGTTACATCAATGCCTTTTGTTGAAAGACATAGATCAGGGGTTCCCAACTTTTTTATGCCATGGACCAATACCATTAAGCAAGGGATCTGTGGACCTCTAGATAGAATGGACATAGAGAGGACATTTCCAGTAGCAGGAGAGTCTACAATCATAGAGTCTTAGAAAAGTACAGCACAGAAAGAGGCCCTTCAGCCCATCTAGACCATGCCAAACCATTTAAACTGCCTTGTCCAATCGACCAAAATGCACAGCCCTTTAGAACAGAGATGGTGGGTAATTTTTTTAGCTAGAGAGTGGTAAATCTGTGGAATTCGCAGCCACATCGGACGTGGAGCCCAAGTCATTTGGTATATTTAAAGCAGAGGTCGATTGGTTTTTGATTAGTAAGGGTGTCAAAGGTTACAGGGAGAAGACAGAATGGAATCAGCCAAGATGGAATGGTGGAAAAGACTCGATGGGCTGAATAGTCTATTTCTGCTCCTGTGTCTTACGGTCTTCTGGTCATTGCCATCCTTATTTGAATTAATTAACCAAGCTATTTAGGCAAGTTTATGAAGAACTTAAAGCAGTGGATATTATGCAGTAAGCAGTTTAATTTAATGAGGGTCTGGAATACCCCAAAGTATGACCCTCTGTGAAGGTGGTTTGGCTTATTTGAATGTATATGTGAGAAAATGTTCTGCATTAGAGGCGATTGTATCCACATCCATAATGGCTTGACTCTTACACTGTTTATTTTCAGTAAGTACTTCTACAGCAATGGAAGTGTAAAATGTGTAATGATAGAGCCATTCCAGTATTGCCCTCACTGTTTGCTCTGTCTGAAGCTGTAAATCAGCTTTTAAATCTAGGCAATAATTGAGATCGTTCTCTGCTATCTAACCCAAGTTCATTCTGAAACATGGTACAATGTTATTAGTATTATCTTAGGCCGTACATAGCAATTTTCACTGCTGTAGTAGCTAGTCAAACATTATTTAAGCATCGTATTTTCAGAAGGCGTTCATTGCTAAGATTTTTATAATTGGTAGCAAATGAGAAAGTGATCTGGCAGCTGCCGTATAATGAAATATTTTTGTTTGTATGGGTACCCACGCAAACATCATAAAATCTAGTACACTTTCCTGTCAGAATTGAATGGTAGACGTTTTTGAAATTGCATCCACAATTTGTCCAGAAATTTTGGATACAGTTCAGCTGGGGAGCCATTGCTGCTTGTCAATTTTCCTCGCATCGTTGCTTTTAATTATACCTTAATTTAATTCAGTTCTAGGAGGTCTGTTTAAATATTCAGCTTGTTAATCTAATAATTGGAATATTGTGCATCATTGCACAGTTGATGCCTTTTTTAGTGTCCTGAAGCATTTGAGTGTTATGCAGATTTCTGTGAAGCTGTGAATATTTCATATTTCTTTCTGGCTTTCTAGCCTCTTTCTTTCGAGCAATTTAATCGCAAGGACTTATTCAGTGGTCTCCATTTTTTTAACAGTCCTTTGCTAACTTCCATTTAAGTTTTATAATCCTCGGGTCTTCTTTCATCTGTCTCTTAAATTTAAACAATCTCCCTCGAAAGATGATTGGCAGGTCAGCTTTTCTTAAATATGCTCCTAAACTGTGGATGCAGACTCAGTCAACACTTTTAAACGCCAGCTCAAAGCCCATTTATTTAACCTTGCTTTTAACTAACTCCTTTTTGCCTTTTATTTTCATGTTTATTTTTATTTTTTTTTACTTTATTTTCATGTTGGTACTTTATCCTATTGTAAAGCACTTTGAACTACTTGATTGTATGAAAAATGCTCTAAAAATAAATTATTATTATTTTTAATATTGTATTTCCTTTTTCGGTTCAAGCTGGTAAAACCTGAGGGACGGGCATAGCCAAGTGCAATTGCTGGGAGCTTCGGACTATTCTAGTAGTGTTTAGTATTATAGATTTCTGAAAGTTTACATAAATATTGCCGTGTAAACCAAATTGTTTAATGCTGTTGTGTAATGAATTTGGGAGGACATCAATTGTAGGTATTACTATTGGGGCAATGTATATACCCTGTTAAGAATCAGGATCAGGTTTATTATCACTGGCGTGTGACGTGCAATTTGTTAACTTAGCAGCAGCAGTTCAATACAATACATTATATAGAAGAAAAATAAGTAAGTAAGTAAATAAATAAATCAATTACTATATATATATATATATATAGAATAGATTAAAGATCATGCAAAACTCTGAAATACTGTATATTAAAAAAATGAGATAGTGTCCAAGGGTTCAATGTCCATTTAGGAATCGGACAACAGAAGGGAAGAAGCTGTACCTGAATCACTGAATGTGTGCCTTCAGGCTTCTGTACCTCCTACCTGATGGTAACAGTGAGAAAAGGGCATGCCCTGGGTGCTGGAGGCCCTTAATTATGGGCACTGCCTTTTTGAGACACTGTTCCTTGAAGATGTCCTGGGCACTTTGTAAGCTAGTACCCAAGATGGAGCTGACTAGATTTACAACCCTCTGCAGCTTCTTTTGGTCCTGTGCAGTAGCAACCCCCCACATACCTGACAGTGATGCAGTCTGTCAGAATGCTCTCCATGGTACAACTGTGGAGGTTTTTGAGTGTATTTGTTGACATACCAAATCTCTTCAAGTTCCTAATGAAGTATATTCACTGTCTTGTCTTCTTTATAACTGCGTTGATATGTTGGGACCAGGTTAGATCCTCAGAGATCTTGACACCCAGGAACTTGAAACTGCTTACTCCCTCCGCTTCTTATTCCTCTATGAGGTATGTGTTCCTTCATCTTACCCTTCCTGAAGTCCACAAGCAGCTCTTTCATCTTAGTGACGTTGAGTGCCAGGTTGTTGCTATGGCACCATTCCACTAGTTGGCATATCTCACTCCTGAACACCCTCTTGACACCCCCTGAGATTCTACCAACAATGCTTGTATTGTCAGCAAATTTATAGATGGAATTTGAGCTATGCCTAGCCCCACAGTCATGCGAATACAGAGAGTAGAGCAGTTGGCTAAGCACACACCCCTGAGGTGCACCAGTATTGATTGTCAGTGAGGAGGAGATGTTATCACCAATCTGCACAGATTGTGATCTTCTGGCTAGGAAGTTGAGGATTCAATTGCAGAGGGAGGTACAGAGGCCCAGGTTCTGCAACTTCTCGATCAAGATTATGAGAATGATGGTATTAAATGCTGAGATATATTCGATGAACAGCATCCTGATATAAGTGTTTGTGTTGTCCAGGTGGTCTAAAGCCGTGTGGAGAGCTATTGAGAATTGCATCTGTTGTTGGTCTATTGTGACGATAGGCAAATTGCAATGGGTCCAGGTCCTTGCTGAGGCAGGAGTTCATGTTCCATAGGCTTTCACTTTCCTGTTTTAATTCAGCTTATTTCTGGTGTGTTTCACTTTTTAATTAATGTATGTCATGTGTGCTTAAAAGCGCTATATCTTTTAAGTAAGTTATTTGTGCTTGTTTATCCTGTAATATTATATCTGAATGATTATTATGGATTGTCCTATCTAATAATGGATCAGTCATAATTTAATTTGTGGTATTCTGACTCTAAAACTGGTTCAGGGTTGTATTTATAGAAAGGTGTGATTTCATTCATGTGTTTGTATTTTAAAGCAAGCTTTTGATGATTGATATTTGCCACTTTATTGTGCCTGTGTAAGTAATCAGATTGAATTAAACTGCTACTGGATCCTGTAATGTGTTGGATTGTTTCTGGTTTTTCTCTGCATTTTCTGCATTTATCATCTTTATTTTGTTGGTCTTTTCTGGTGTATTTTTGATATTTTTTGTGTTAACCACCTGGTTGTGTATTGCCAAAAGAAACCCTATTAATATTGTTGTTAACTTCTCCTTTCTCTCCTCTGCCTGTACCCAGAATCTTTGGTCTAATCCAGAGCAGTTTGTTTTCTAGTCAAGACTTTAATGCATTTATGTATTGTTAACTCTCAATAATTTCTTTAACATAACTCTGTTAGAACCACGAACATGATAAAATTGGATACAGATTTCCTGATATATACCAGTGATATTAAACCTGATAGTGATAAAGTTATTAAAGTAATGTTTCTAGGCATTGCAGTAAATTCTGTATGGGGACATCAGTTAAACTACAATATAAAATAAAGAATCTTTAGTTTCTTTGTTGAGGGCCGAGATGGCCTGCTTCCATGCTGTAATTGTTATATGGTTATATGGAAATGGGAATCTTTTGCATCTTTTTGCTCCCCTCTTGTGAAAATGGCTCCAGTGTGCCTCTGAGCCAATTTTACTGCTCCTGACATCAAATTGTGATGCTGGGAATGTCTCACAGGAAGGAAGCTGTACAGCTACCTCCACCCCCTCTTAATCTGCCTGGATTCTTCTGCATGTTTAAGCACCAAGTTCAGCCACTGTTACCAGAACGAGTTTCTCTTATTAATCTTTCATTGATTAGAATGTTTGCTCTCAAGAATCTGTGATGTGCAAAAATACAAGGGAACAGTTGGGTCTTTTACGTACAAAAACATTTTACTCCAATGCTACACTAGGAATGATTTTTACTATGAAAAATTCATTGGATATGATTTTCAGTCTGAAGATCAGAAATGAGTTATTCTTTACTTTCCTCTCACATAATATATATTTGTCCCAGTTACTGTAGGAATTATTTTTCCCGGCTGAGATCGAGCCCTTTTTTCTTGTTTGAAAACATTCAGTATCGAATTTACTGATCTAGAATTAACCCTAGAGAGCATATTTTGCCAAAGTTGGAACTAAGGTATTCTATTAGTAATAAGTTAAAAGTAAATTTATCATTGAAGTACATGCAGTGCAGTACTGTGCAAAAGTCTTAGGCATCTCAGATTTTTTTTAATTTGATTTCAAATGGCATGGCCTCCACAGAGCCCTGATCTCAGCATTATTGAGGTTGTCTGGGATTAACTGGAGGGACAGAAGCAAGTGAGACAGCCAAAATCTGTAGAAGACCTGTGGCCATTTCTCCAAGATGCTTCAAACAATCTATCAACTGATTTTCTTATAAAATTGCACGACAGTGTAAGTAAGAGTATTTATACCATTTTAAAGGCAAAGGGTAGTTATATGAAATATTGATTTGATTTAGATTTTTACTGTTTACTGCTCTTTATAGTATTTATTGATATTTAGAAACTTTTTATTTCATTATTTTTGAAACCATCTCCACTCTACCAATTGGTTTTACGTGTGCCAAAGACTTGCACAGAATCAGAATCAGGTTTAAAGTCACAGGCAAATGTCATGAAACTTGTTAACTTTATGGCAACAGTACAATTCAATACATGAAAAATAAACAGAAAAAACTGAGTCACATTAAGTTTATATATGTCTATTAAAGAGACAAGTTAAAATAAGTAGTGCAAGAAAACAGAAGTATGTCACAAAATACTACACTGAAATTAATTTTTGCAGGCATTCACATTAAAGCACAGTAGTATCGATAGAAAAATGGCTGGTTGTCTTGCCATATCCAGCAATGACAGGAGACCTGCGAGGGCGAGTTTTAAAGTGGTAAACTATTGCGCTGGGACAGTTCCACTCTCTTGACCTTGGAAGTCTGGATCCTGTGGTACCAGTAGCCATCACAAACTGGGTCTTCCTTGGTTGCAGTGCCTTGCCACGCCCTTCGCTCCGCTCAAAGAGTCGGAGAACCGTCTTCCTGGCCATTGGGTCTCACTGTTGATCTCATCCGCTCAGTCCACCAGAGCTGACGTCACACGCCAGGCCAGGCATGTCCCTAGGTCACTGGGCTATGAGTCCCACTGGCTACCTTCACCTGGTTTAGCCCACCTGTCGAAATGGTGTGCCAGGGTGTGGCCCTTGACGCATGCAGGGCCACAAGGCTGAGAGCCCAAAGGTGAGTGAGCTGCCCCAGAATGGACACAACAAGCCCCTTCACCAGATGTTCTCTCTCTCTCTCCCTGGACAGCCCCTACACCCCAATGAAATAAAAAGAAAAACTACATCAGTGTATTTGTTTAAAATATATTGAACAGAAAGAGGGATTGCTTTGAACTACCCAGATTCACAAAGCTGAACTGAGCTGCAAGATCTGTTACTGTATCCTGCCTCATTTTCTCTGAGCACAATTTCTTCATCTCGCATGGTTCCCAGAGCGGTAAGTATGTTAAAAAGCAACAATATGAGACTACATTATTAAAAATAATTGCATAAATATCCTTAAGGAAGAAAGGCTGCTAAATCTCCTGAAATTTTACAGGACACCACCCTGTTATCATTAAATCTGCATGGGTTGCAGATAATTTTCAGCTGGCGACCAGGAAAATCTTGACTTGGCTTTTAAGTTTGCAGGAAATGCTACTCGTAGGGATCAGGGAGGCTCAGAAACCCTTTACACTGAGAAGATTCGCTGTGTCAATTATTGCGATTCACTATGATCCGTCAAATGCTTCCTGCCCCGCACTTGGACTGCTCTCCCTGTATTAAGAACAATAACCTGTGTGTCAGTTTTACTCAATACATGTTTTTTATTTTAATAACTAGACCCAGAGCTTTTCTCGTAGTCAGCAGATGTTAACTGATTCTTGCCCTTTCACCCACATCAGATATAGTCAGCTATGATACTTCTTTGCATACATGAAGCTTTTGACTACCTTTAACAGTGCTGGTTTGAGAAATGCAATTTTAAGTTTGCACGTTTGTCGGCTGGTTCAGTGGGAACTCAAAGGTCCTACAATATCAGGGAAGAGGAGGAGCTGCCTTTTGTCTCTGGACCACCTTTCTCTACATATTTCTGTTTCTTATTTCCGTGTAGAGACTTTGCTCTGTGTAAATTGTTTGCTGGGATTAAAGACCCTGACCGTGCTTTGGAAAACCCTGCAACTTTGACTGTTATAACACAGTATCGAAACCATAGGGTTTCATTTCCTACCGCTATCCGTAAGGACTTAGTACATTCTCCCGGTGACCGCATAGGTTTCCACTGGATGCTCCAGTTTCCACCCACATTCCACCTACATACCTATGTGGGTTAGGGTAGTAAGGTGTCGGCATGCTATATGTAGGCACTGCAAGGGCAGTGACACTTGCAGCTTCCTCCCAGAACATCTATTAACTGCAGTTGTCATTGAAACAAAGGACACATTTCACTGTGCAGTACTGTGCAAAAGTCTTTGGGGGGGTTGGAGGGGTGTGTGTGTATAATGCCTAGAATTTTGCACAGTACCATAGTAATTTTGGTGCTGCTGCTGCTGTAAAAAAAAATCATGATATATGCGAGTGATGATAAACTTGTTTCTGATATGGGTCTCTATTGTGGACTGAGAGTGGTAAGGGAGCAGGGCAAGGGGAATCATTGTTGAGGAAAGGGTAAGGGAGAGACGAATGAGTGGGAAGCACCAGAGAGACATTCTGTAATGATCAGTAAACCAATTATTTGGAGCCAAATGACTCTGTCTGGTGTCTCTGCACCTGCGCCAACCCTCCACCCTGGCGCTCCTTCTCTGCATTCTGTCCCACACCCCTCCCATAGTGTTCCATCCTTCTCATTCCCAGCACGCTTTGCTCCTGCCATGTTTTAAAACATGCTCTCCACTCCACATTGACAAATACAGCACTGTGTAAAGTCTTAGCACGCTAGATACGCGCGCACACACGCACGCACGCACGCACGCACGCGCACACACACACACACACACACACACACACACACACACACACACACACACAATGTGCCTTAGGTTTATGCACGGTACTGTACATTTTAATGTACATTTGACAAATAAAGTTACTCTTTCTTTATTTTTGTGTGTTTCCTCTGCATCCCATCCAGTGCTGTTCTTCCTCCTACAATATCATTTATTATTTTAATTTATTGAAGCTGATCTTTAATCACAGACAACTATGTTCTTCTCAAACTTATGAAGTATAAAATGAGATTATGCCAAAGTGTGTAGCAGCACTGAACAGGAGCCAGAGTCATTTCACCCTGATAAAATGGGACAGACTAGCAAGCATGGTAGACCATGGTCTGATTGGATGATAGGCCGGGCCAAAATTCACAGCAAGATTTTGAATCAGAGATTCACATTCAGTTATATTTATCACATTATACTGTGCAATATATATAGCTCAGTGCCGAAGACTTCTGCACAGTACTGTATTTGTCATCATGGGTTTGTAAATCTGCTGAGAGCAAAAGATGTTGGGAATGGAGAGGGTGCAGTGCCGTGGTAGGGGTGTGGGGCAAGTGGCAGAAGAGGAGTGCCAGGGGCTGGGCATGGCATGGGTGCAGACACACCCAGCCCTGAGACACCAGGAAAGATCCTTTGATTCCAAACAATTGGTTTATTGATAATTATAGAATGTCTCTCTGGTGCTTCCCACTCTAACCTCTCTCCCAACCATCATCCCCCTTCCACTCTCAGTCCACAATAGAGACCTACCTCAGAGGCGGGTTTACCTTCACCCACATATGTTATGGAATTTGTTTCTTTTTGTGGCAGCAGTGCAGTGCAGTACATAAAAATACTACAGTACTGTGCAAATGTACACTGAAATGCATTGTTTACATTAACAACCAACACACCCGCATTACAGTGCCCATGATATTTGGCAGAACGCCACAGGACCATGTTAGCATTGTGGTTAATGGAACATTATTACAATTCATGGCGTTTGTAAGAAGTTGGTATATCCTTCAAGTGAGGACATGGGTTTCCTCCCACATTCTAGGCACGTTCTTGGAGGGTTAGAAGGTTAGTTGGTCATTGTAAATTATCTTGTCATTAGACTAGGGTTAAACAGGTGGATTGCTGGGCAATACGTCTCATTGGGGCAGAAGGGCATGTTCTGTGCTGTAATAAGTAAATAAAACACAATAAACAACAGAACCAACAGTCGCAAAACAGGCCCCTCTCCTCCCTAACCCCTTCCCATCCTCCAGGGATGGTGAGCAGGCCTGCAGTCTCCAGGCTGAGGCGACACTAGCATTGGAGAGGGCTCAGAGGAGGTTCACAAGGCTGATTCCGGGATTGAAAAGGTTATCAAATGAGGAATATTTGATGGCTCTTTATTCGCTGGAATTTAGAAGGATGGGGGTGGGGGGGGAATCTCATTGAAATCTTTTGAACGTTGAGTGGCCTAGACAGAGTAGATGTGGAAAGGATGTTTCTTGTGGTGGAGGAGTCTAGGACAAGAGGGCCCAGCCTCAGGATAGAGGGGCATCCATTTAAAATAGAGATGTGGAGAAATTTCTTTAGCCTGAGGGTGGTGAAGTTGTGGAATTTATTACCACAGGCAGCTGTGGAGGCCAGTGTGTTGGGTGTATTTAAGGCGGAGATTGATTGGTTCTTGATTAGCCATGGCATCAAAGGTTACGGGGAGAAGTCTGGGGAGTGGGGCTAAGGAAAGAAATAAAGGGTCAGCTATGATTGAATGGCGGAGCAGACTCAATGGGCAAAATGGCCAAATTCTATTTCTTGTGGCTTTTGGCCATCACTTCACAGCGCCCAGACCTCCAATTGATGTTCGTTGTTTGGGCTATGGTCTTCAATATCAGCTTTAGGACTGGCAGTTTTGCTCAGAGTTTCCCCGTGCTGCTAGGGAGAAGTAAGGAGTTGGTGAAACAGGACAGGCAGGACTAACGCTCTTCTTCCCACTAAATAGCCCGGGGAGCTTCCCACTTTTACAGTCGTCAGGGCAGACCAGCAGAATTACGATTTCAAGGCACCAGAGGGAGCGTGTGGTGTGAAGTGGTGATGGGTTTCAGTGTGCATGTGAAAGGCAACACTGGTCCACAGGATTACATGATGTTTTTTAAAGAGATTACTGATAAGTGCATCTATCTTGTAAATAATTAAGCAGATAGTAATAAGCATTCTTCCCCACTATATTACCTTAGCACAAGAAGTAGAAGGTGATGCCTGAACTTTCAATTTAATCTCCAATATTGTTTTTATTAGTTACAGTTTAAATATTTTCTGTTCCTATTGGCAAAAGCATGTGTTTTCAGAGCATAGTGAAGAATCCTTTGGCATTATTTTAGAGTAGTTAATCTCAGAATCACAGCCTGTATTTATCAGTGAACCAAAGTGAATATCCAGAGCGTTTGATAGCTCTGGGCCTGTGCTCACTGGAATTTGGAAGAATGAGGGAGGGATCTGATTGAAATCTGTCAAATAGTGAAAGGCCTAGATAGAGTGGATGTGGAGAAGATGTCTCCTATAGATAGGGAGTCAAGGACTGGAAGGCACTGCCTCCAAATAGAAGGATGTCCCTTTAGAACAGAAAGGAGGGGGGATTTTTTTAGCCTGAAGGTAGTGAATCTGTGGAATTCATTGCCACAAATGGCTGTGGAGGTCAAATCATTGAGTATATTTAAAGTGGAGGCTGATAGGCTCTTGATTTGTAAAATGTCAAAGGTTCCGCACGGAAGGTGAGATCGGAAGGTTCAATCGTTCGGGATTAATAATGAAGTAGTAAAATGGATTCAACAGTGGCTGGATGGGAGATGCCAGAGAGTAGTGGTGGATAACTGTTTGTCAGGTTGGAGGCCAGTGACTAGTGGTGTGCCTCAGGGATCTGTACTGGGTCCAATGTTGTTTGTCATATACATTAATGATCTGGATGATGGGGTGGTAAATTGGATTAGTAAGTATGCTGATGATACTAAGGTAGGTGGTGTTGTGGATAATGAAGTAGGTTTTCAAAGCTTGAAGAGAGATTTAGGCCAGTTAGAAGAGTGGGCTGAAAGATGGCTGATGGAGTTTAATGCTGATAAATGTGAGGTGCTACATTTTGGTAGGAATAATCCAAATAGGACATAAATGGTAAATGGTAGGGCATTGAAGAATGCAGTAGAACAGAGTGATCTAGGAATAATGGTGCATAGTTCCCTGAAGGTGGAATCTCATGTGGATAGGGTGATGAAGAAAGCTTTTGGTATGCTGGCCTTTATAAATCAGAGCATTGAGTATAGCAGTTGGGATGTAATGTTAAAATTGTACAAGGCATTGGTAAGGCCGAATTTGAAGTATTGTGTAGAGTTCTGGTCACTGAATTATAGGAAAGTTGTCAACAAAATAGAGAGAGTACAGAGAATATTTACTAGAATGTTACCTGGGTTTCAGCACCTTAGTTACAGGGAAAAGTTGAACAAATTAGGTCTTTATTCTTTGGAGCGTAGAAGGTTGAGGGGGGACTTGATAGAGGTTTTTAAAATTATGAGGGGGGATAGATAGAGTTGACGTGGATAGGTTTTTTCCATTGAGAGTAGGGGAGATTCAAATAAGAGGACATAAATTGAGAGTTATTGGGCAAAAGTTCAAGGGTAACATGAGGGGGAATTTCTTTACTCAGAGAGTGGTAGCTGTGTGGAATGAGCTTCCAGTAGAAGTGGTAGAGGCAGGTTTGGTATTGTCATTTAAAGAAAAATTGGATAGGTATATGGACAGGAAAGGAACGGAGGGTTATGGAGTGCAGGTCAGTGGGACTAGGTGAGAGTAAGCATTCGACACGGACTAGAAGGGCTGAGATGGCCTGTTTCCATGCTGTAGTGGTTATATGGTTACAGGGAGCAGACAGGGAAACCAACTTTGGAATGGCAGAATGAACTCGATGGACTGAATGGCCTAATTTTGCTCCTACAGTATGTCTTATTGGCTTATTATTCCTTTGTTACTTTGGAATTTGTGATTGCCAGTATTTCAAGCTCAAGTTCAGGTTTAATTGTCATTCAACCTTACACAAGAATGCAGTCAAACAAGGAGCTTTTCTCCAGGGTCAAGGTACAAAACACAACACCAACAGTCACACATAGTACAAGGCATTTAAAGCACATACAATTACCATAGCAGAAAAACGTACAGTCACAAAAAAGCTCAGAGGCCAGGTCTCTGAGTGTCATGACCTGTAGATTGAAGGTGCATGGGATGGTGCCCCGGAGGTTTGGTTCTGCATATGCAGCACTTCATCATCTTGCCCTAGTGCAGCCACAGACGAATGTAATCCGACCTGTCTTCCACCGATCGAACACCGGAGGGCAGTGCCGATGAGAGGGGCCTGCCCCATAACCCAACACTGACTCCAGCGGCACCTCTGCGTTCTCACATATTGCCTCCGTCATCTTCTCATCATGGTGCAATGGTAGAGTTTGCTGCCAGATTAAAACAGTCAGTGCATTTCAGAAGAACATTATTGGTGCTCTGGTAACTCCTGATGTTGTTTAAGATGATATACAGGGTGCATTTCCTTAGTGACGTAGGCAAGCATTAATATCAAGTATATTTATGACTAGGTTCATTGTAATGCATGACTGTTACAGTTCTTCAGCATAAAAGCACCATTGTTTAGATTTAATGTTCAGCCAATGTGGTCTTTCTGATTTCAGGTGTTTGGCTTTCCCTGGCATTACACCACTAAAATTTTCAATTAAAAACCACTTTTATCATTTGCAATTAATTTTGAATGTCTTGCCTCCCAAGAGTAAATTCGTATCTGCTCAGTGGCCAGTTTATTAGGTACAGGAGTGAAGCCCAGTGTGGTCACCCACTGTAAGGCAGAAGCCCCATCCTATAATGATGATTGGACCCGGTGAAAACTCAGGAACAATACCTCCTCTACCTAATAAACTGACCGCTGAGTGTATGGCCATGGTCTTCTGCTGTGGTAGCCCATCCACTTCAAAGTTCAACATGTTGTGTGTTCAGAGATGCTCTTCTGCGCATCACTGTTGTAATGTGTGGTTATTTGAGTTGCTCTCACCTTCCTGTCAGCTTGAACAGTGGAAAAAGTACGTATGGAATGTATTACCACAGAGCTGTCACGATCGGATATGAGTTATTGGTGCTGATCATGTTGAATCTTTTCCTATAGCATGACCTCTATCCGAAACGTTCACTCTATTCCTCTCCATAGATGTTGCCTGACCTGCTGGAGAGGCTTCCTTGTCTTTTTGATTCCTTGTTGTGACCACTTTATTTTCATGGCTGATAGATGTATTGCTGGATAATACAAGAAGCATTTCAATGGTATTTTGCCTTCTGTCTTGTAATGCCAAATGCTGATAAAATAATTAATTAGTTAAATAAATAGCAAAAACATTGCAGATTACGTTTAAGGTTGTTGGGTATTTAAATGCACAGCACTGTGCAAAAGTCTTCGGCACATACATATATAGCTAGGATGTGTTAGACTTTTGCTGAGTTCTGTATTTGCCAACATGGAGCAGAGAGTGTGTTTACAAATCTGATGGGAGCAAAGGATGTTGGCAATGGCAAAGGTGGAGTGCCATGGGATGTGTGTGGGACGGGTGGCAAAGAGGAGTGCCGGGGTGGGGCAGGGGGTGTGCAGACACACCCAGCCCTGAGACACCAGGCAAGGTCATTTGATTCCAAACATCTGGTTTATTGATCATCACAGAATGTCTCACTGGAGCTTCCCACTCCCTCCACTCTCTCTTCCCCTTTTCACAACCATGTTCGCCCTCTCCCTGCTCTCTTCCCACTCTCAGTCCAGAATAGAGACCCATATCAGAATCAGGTTTATCATCACTCACATATGCCAAGAAATTTGTATTTTTTTCTGGCAGCAGCACATTGCAATACATAAAATTTTCTACAGTATGGTGCAAATGTCTTAGGCACCCTCGCTCTATATATACGTTTGTACATATACATGTATAAATGTATCTAAGACTTTTGAACAGTATTGTAGTCCAGATAAACTAAAAGGGATAAGATTTAAATTAAATTCAGAAGAATCTTGTCTTGGAATTAAGTTCTTGGTGCAGCATTATACATGTAAAATTTTAATTTAATTTAATTTGGAGATATAGCATAGTAACAAGCTCTCCTGGTCCAAAGTGCCCACGCCATCCAATTGCACCTATGTGACCAATTAAACTACAAACACATCTGTCTTTGGAATGTGGGAAGATGCTAGGGCACCTGGAGAAAACTGAAGCAGTCGTGGGGAGAACATACAAAGACCTTACGGACAGTGTTGGAGCGGAACCTGAGACTCTAGTGCTGTAATAACATTATGCTTCCGTACCACATGTATAAAAGTTTGCCCTCTGCACAGGTTTCCTGTCATTGCCAGACACAACAGACAACAGCCATTGGAGTTAGAGTGATACTGCAACTCTGCACTGGTTTAGGCAGCTCTGGGTTACAGACTGGAGGAGGTTCACTCCTAATTACTCTCTGATGAAACACTACGAAGATGTGGAGACCCAAAGGGTGACAGGGAGGGGCCCAGCTCAGCATCTGGCTCTGGGTAACGTGCCTGCAACAAGACTGGCTTGGTTCAGACTTCAGCGTGGCTGAGGTACTGTGAAGTTACTGATGTCTCCTCACCTAAACCTCAGGACTCATCATCTTCAGCAGGGGAGAAACAAGAAGAAAAAAAAATAGACTCCCAGAATAAATGTTAAATCAATGAAATTAGCAGTCAAGAAAAGGGCAGTTTCATCAAGGACTTCTCAAAACTTTTGAGAATGTCAGCAAGCTTACAAGTTATCCACTCGAATTTACTTTTTTAAAATTAATTTTGACAGGTAAGTAAGATGCTGCATACGTGGTATCCATTACAAGCAATACTCCTCCTCCTCCTGCCATTACACTGCTGGTGTTTAGGGGAGCAATGAAAGTCCTCCATCTCTGGCGGTGTTCAGACCTTCCTTCACTGAATCAGTAGTTTGGTTTTCACTGCTGTCAGTCTTGCAGGTCCCGGGTGGAGACTCAGGAATACCATCACACTCAAATGTAGAAGGATTCTTCATTGCTGTTTCTGTAAAAGTTTAGTTTTACCAGTCAGGGTTTTTAGCCCTGAGCTGAACCCCTGAACCTGGGCAACGGGTGGACCACTCTTAGTCTGACCTCGGTCCTTGGCATGGGTGACCCTGCCAAGAGCCAAATCATAAAGCCCTGACACCAGCCAACATAGCTCTTCGGGTCACTGAGGCATGCAAGCCTCCAAACCCAACGACAAAGTTGTGGTCTTCTTGGAGGCACAAGTAATACATGTGGCAGAAAACAACGAGAAATTCTGAAATGTAACCAAATGCACTATGGTAATAGAATTAAACATAACTTCTACTGTGCCTCGTCATGCCCTTAGCACTCCTCGGAGTGTTGCACAGCCGCCTTCCTGGCTGTTAGATCTCACTAGATATCTCGTCTACCTGGTCTGCCGACTTCACGTGCTAGGACAGGCATGTCCCCAGCCCTATCTCACTGGGATATGAGGCCGCTGGCTACCCTCACCAGGTTTAGCGGTGTACAGGGGTGTAGCCGCTGGTGCTTTCAAACAGCTACTTGGAGCCACAGGTGAGAGCTGAGTGTCAGGTGGGAACCAAAGGTGAGCGAGTTGCCCTGGATTGGACTGACAAGCCCCTTCACCTGAGTTACTGCCCCTTTCCTGGGCACTCCACATACCCCAAACATCCCTAACTCCAATAAGACAACTTAATACCATGGGAAACTTTCCTCTTTTGTATGGTTCAGCGTCTCAACAGAAAGTACAAAGTGAACATTGGGAGAGCTTTGTAAATCTTGCTGATGTGTGAGTGATGGTTAAAGTCAGTTACTAGGTAAAACGCAGGATGGTGCACAGCGTGAGCAAAATGGATTTGCGGTCACATCAGAATCAACGTGTTAATTTGCTCTGATGTTCCCATTATGACTTGTGATGCTGTCTGAATTCTGTATTAGAGGAAAAGTACAGCATAGAAACAGAAGCCCTGCCCAACTAGTCCATGGTGAGCTAGTTAACCTACACACTCCCATCGACCGGGACCACAACCCTCCAAACACCTACCATCCATGTATGTATTCAAACGTTGAAATTGAGCTCACTTGCATCACATGTGCTGACAGCTTCCTCCACATTCCCACTGGTGAAGACATTCTGTGTAAATGATATTACTTTCGATAAAGAGCGCACAATCATAGAACACCAAAATATAGAAACAGGACTTTTGGCCCATCTAGCCCATACTGTTGATGTATTTTTATACAGATTCCCATTCTAACATGTCAGTCCATGGCTTCCTCTACTGTCATGATAAGGGTGGAGGAGCAATACCTCTGATTCTGTTTAGATAGCCTCCAACCTGATAGCAAGAACATCGGTTCCTCAAACGTAGAGTAATTTTTCTGAATTTCCTACCCCTACCACCCCTTTTCTCTCTTCTTCCATTGCCCATTCTGGTCCCCTTTTCACTCCTTCTCCTCTCCTCACCTGCCTATCATCTCCCTCTGGTGCCCCTCTTACTTCCCTTTCTCCCGTGGTCCATTCTCTTCTCTTATCAGGTTCCTTCTTCTTCCACCGAGCACATTCCAGCTTCTTATTTCATCCCCTGCTACCCCCTCTCCAGGTCTCACCTATCACTTGCCAGCTTGCACTCCTCTTTCTCACCCCCCACCACTTTATTTTGGCTTTTGCCCCCTTCATTTCCAGTCTTATTACAGGTCTCAGCCTGAAGCATCGACTGTCTATTCCCTTTCATAGATGCTCCCTGACTTGCTGAGTTCCTCCAGCATTTTGTGTGTGTTGCTTAAAATTTCCAGCACCTGCAGAATCTCCTGTGTTTATGATTAATAGATGTAGATGCATTTTTAGAAAAATGTGTTTTGGTAAACCTGGCAGAGGACTTCATTGCACAATGTATATGATGAAAGTTCGGTGACCAAATTATCTCAATTACTTTTAAATTACATTGTTCTGATGCATATTATAAAGAATCAGTATTTAAAATGCACGTGCATTATGTTGGTTTTAAATCAGCACCAGAGAAGGATGTGAAAGAAAGGAATCCTGCCTGATAGTATTTCAGGTTTTGCACTTGTTCTGTAGTGGTCACTGAGGCAGCTGGATTGCTGAGTTCCTGATGCCACCTACTGTTCTGAAACTGGCCATCCCTTCTGTGGCCAGTTCATTTAAATTAAAGATGCCCCTGGATGTTCGAAGTTTCGATGCGCCTTTGACCACTCACTGAGTAACTTGGATTGTGGCTTCCGGCTATCACACAGCAGCAGTTTCATGGAGCGATGCAGAAATTGCTGTCAGGTGCTCTGCTGCCTAGAAGCTGCAACGTTACAGTACGGGACTCAGAGAACAGCACGGGGACAGTGGAGCGGAGCAGAGACGTTACACTGCATCACCCCATATCACTAATCACCAGGCACATGACTCTTAACCCTAAGCAACCACAATGTTCAAAGCTTATTTATTATCAAAGTATATATACAAAAGTCTTAGGTACATGTGTAGAGCTGGGCTGCCTAAGACTTTTGCAGAGTATTGCATTTGTCAGTGTGGAATGGAGAGTGAGTCTATAAATGTGGTGGGAGCAAATGGTGAAGGCGGAGTGTCATGGGAGGGATTGGTACAGATGGCAGAGGAGGAGGGCGCAGGCGCAGACACACCCAGCCTTGAGACACCAGGCAAGGTCATTTCATTCCAACCAGTTGGTTTATTCATCATTACAGACCATCTCCCTGGTGCTTCCCCATTCTCCTTCTTCTCCTGTCTCTTTTTCTCACCCATGATTCCCTTCTCCCTGCCCCCTTCCCACTCTCAGTCCGCAATAGAGACCCATATCAGGTTCATCATCACTCACATCTGTCATGAAATTTGTTTTTTTTTTGTAGCAACAGTAGTGCTGCAATATATAAAATTGCTGAAGTACTGTGCAAAAGTCTTAGACACCCTTGCTATGTGCCTAAGACTATTACACACTAGGATATGTCACCACATACTAGCCTGCTTCATCATCTTGCGGGCATTCACAGTAAATACAAAGAAACACAGCAGAATTGATGAAAAACTGCACAGAAGATGGACAAACAACCAGTGTGCAAATACAAATATCAAACAAAATAATAACAATAAATAAATAAACAATAAATCTGAATCAGAATTGGGTTTATTATCTCTGGCATGTGTCGTGAAATTTGTTAACTTAGCAGCAGCAGTTCAATGCTATGCATGATAAAATAGGAAAAAAAATCAATTACAGTGTGTGTGTGTGTATATATATATATATATATTAAAACAAATAATATATTAAAAAAGTGAAGTGTTCATGGGTTCAATGTCCATTTAGGAACCGGATGGCAGAGGGGAAGAAGCTGTTTCTGAATCGCTGAGTGTGTGCTTTCAGGCTTCTGTACTTCCTCCCTGATTGTAACAGTGAGAAGATGGCATGTCTTAGGTGATGGGGTTCTTAGTAATGGACACCACCTTTTCCGAGGCACCGCTCCTTGGCTAGTACCCAAGATGGACCTGACTAATTTTACAACTTTCTGTAGCTTCTTTTGATTCTGTGCAGTAGCTTCACCCCACCTCACCACATACCAGACAGTGATGCATCCTGTCAGAGGTACATCCTCCGTGGTATATCTGTAGAAGTTTTTGAGTGTTTTATGTCTCAACCCAAATGTCCTCAAACCCCTAATGAAATATAGTGACTGTCTTGCCTTCTTTGCAGTTGCATAGATATGTTGGGACCAGGTTAGATCCTCAGAGATCTTGACACTCACGAACTTAAAATTTCTCACCTTCTCCACTTCTGAACCCTCTATGAGGATTGGTATGTGTTCACATGTCTTACCCGTCCTGACATCAACAATTATCTCTTTTGTCTTACTGACACTGAGTGCAAGGTTGTTGCTGCAGCACCACTCAACTAGCTGGTATATCTTGCTCTTGTATTCCTTCTTGTCTCCATCTCAGATGTTTGCATCATCAGCAAATTTATAGATGGCATTTGAGCTATACCTAGCCACACAGTCATGGGCATAGAGGGAGTAGAGCAATGGGCTAAGCATACACCCTGACAATGTTGATTGTCAGCAAGGAGGAGATCTTACCAATCGCATAGACTGTGGTCTTCCGGTTAGGAAGTAGAGGATCCAATTGCCGTGTGAAGAGCCATTGAGATTGTGTCTGTCATAGGTCTATTGTGATGATAGGCAAATTGCAGTGGGTCCAGGTTCTTGCTGAGGCAGGAGTTCAGTCTAGTCATGACCAACCTCTTAAAGCATTTCATCAACATAAATATAAGTGCTACTGGACAATAGTCATTAAGGCAGCTCACACTACTCTTCTTAGGCACTGGTATAATTGTTGTCATTTTGAAACAGCTGAGAACTTGTGATCGTAGCAGTGAGAGGATGAAAATGTCTTTGAATACTCCCACCGGTTGGTTGGCACAAGTCTTCAGAGCCTTACCAGGTACTCCATCGGGACCTGCTGCCTTGTGAGGGTTCACCCTCCTGAAAGACTACATGACATTGGCCTCTGAGACAGAGATCACAGAGTCACCGGGTGCAGCAGGGATCTTCACAGCTGTAGTTATATTCTGGCTTTCAAAGCGGGCATAGAAGCTGTTGAGCTTATCTGGTAGTGAGTTCAATAAATATCAAGAATATGAGATGAAGAGTCCTTGAAGTGAATCCATAGGTTTTGGGCACAGTTCAGTGTTGGGATGAGTGAAGTTATCCCCTCTAATTCGAGAAGCCCTAAAACGCACAACGAATATAAATACTTAAGATTGCTTATATACATTGATATATATATAAAGTAATACTAGGCTGTACATAAGGCGACTGACAGGAAGTAATAAAGTAGTGGTGGAGTTAGTGGGTGGAGGTGTTGATCAGTCTTACTGCTTGGGGAAATTCAATGCTTTTGATTCTGGTGGTCCTGGCGTGGATGCTACGTAGCCCCCTCCCTAATGGGAGTGGGACAAACAGTCCATGAGCAGGGTGTGTGGGATCCTTCATGATATTACTGGCTTTTTCACCGACACCTTTCTGTGAATACAGTAGGTCCCTGATGGTGAGTGGGCTGGTGCCGGTGATGCATTGGGCATTTTGACTACCCGTTGTAGAGCCTTCCTGTACACTGCAGACTGCAGTGCAGATTCTGGACCCAACAGTGATGCAGCTTATGGGGACCATGAGCTTTGTGTGAGATGTGCAGTCCCAGGAGTTTGAAACTGCTTGCAGATTCCACTGCTGTGGCACTGATGTAAATGGGGGGGGGGGGGGCATGGTGGGGAGGGGTTGCACTGTGATGCACTGGGCTGTATTCTCTACTTTTTGTGGGCTTTTCTGTTCTTGGGCATTGGCGTTTCTCTACCAGGCTCTCCTGTGAATCTATAGATATCTCCATACACTTCTGAGAAAGCAGAGGCACTCCTGTGCTGCTCCCAGAACAGATTCACTGAAATGACTACACCAAGGAATTTAAAGTTACCGACCCTCTCCACCTCCAATCCTCTAATGAGGGTTGGCTCATGGATCTTCAGTTTCATCCTCTTGTAGTCAATTATTAGTTCTGGAGGCCTGAGAGTCAAACTCATGAGGTCAATACCCAGAAGTTGGCATTGTTCGGTTAAATACCTGACGTTCGAGACCAAAGTCAGCGAGGTGGACACCCGAAGGGTGTTCTGCAAGTCCAGGCCAGGGACAGGAAGTTAGCAGCCCAATGTCTGTGAGTCAGATAGTTAGGGAGTCCAGTCTTGGGATTGGAGGTTGAAGGTCTGATGTCTGGGAGTCAGGTTGTTAGGGAGTCCATGCGAGGGACTGGAAGTTAGAGGCCCGATGTCTGTGAGTCAGGTAGTTATGGAGTCTGGGCCAGGGGGACTGGAGGTTGAAGGCCTGATGTCTGGGAGTCAGGTAGTTATGGAGTCTGGGCCAGGGGGACTGGAGGTTGAAGGCCTGATGTCTGGGAGTCAGGGGGACTGGAGGTTGAAGGCCTGATGTCTGGGAGTCAGGTAGTTATGGAGTCTGGGCCAGGGGGACTGGAGGTTGAAGGCCTGATGTCTGGGAGTCAGGTAGTTATGGAGTCTGGGCTAGGGGGACTGGAGGTTGAAGGCCTGATGTCTTGGAGTCAGGTAGTTAGGGAGTCTGGGCCAGGGGGACTGGAGGTTGAAGGCCTGATGTCTGGGAGTCAGGTAGTTATGGAGTCTGGGCCAGGGGGACTGGAGGTTGAAGGCCTGATGTCTGGGAGTCAGGTAGTTAGGGAGTCTGGGCCAGGGGGACTGGAGGTTAGAGGCCCAATGACTGAGAGTCAGGTAGTTATGGTGTCTGGGCCAGGGGGACTGGAGGTTGAAGGCCTGATGTCTGGGAGTCAGGTAGTTAGGGAGTCTGGGCCAGGGGGACTGGAGGTTGAAGGTCTGATGTCTGGGAGTCAGGTTGTTAGGGAGTCCATGCGAGGGACTGGAAGTTAGAGGCCCGATGTCTGCGAGTCAGGTAGTTATGGAGTCTGGGCCAGGGGGACTGGAGGTTGAAGGCCTGATGTCTGGGAGTCAGGTAGTTAGGGAGACTGGGCCAGGGGGACTGGAGGTTGAAGGCCTGATGTCTGGGAGTCAGGTAGTTAGGGAGTCTGGGCCAGGGGGACTGGAGGTTAGAGGCCCGATGTCTGTGAGTCAGGTAGTTAGGGAGTCTGGGCCAGGGGGACTGGAGGTTGAAGGCCTGATGTCTGGGAGTCAGGTAGTTAGGGAGTCTGGGCCAGTGGGACTGGAGGTTGAAGGCCTAATGTCTGGGAGTCAGGTAGTTAGGGAGTCTGGGCCAGTGGGACTGGAGGTTGAAGGCCTGATGTCTGGGAGTCAGGTAGTTATGGTGTCTGGGCCAGGGGGACTGGAGGTTGAAGGCCTAATGTCTGGGAGTCAGGTAGTTAGGGAGTCTGGGCCAGGGGGACTGGAGGTTGAAAGCCTGATGTCGGGGAGTATAAGATTCCTGGATCAAGGAATGGAGACCAATTGGCGGTTTGGCCTAGCATTGGAAGCCTATCTGTGTGTAGGTGGGAAAGGGACTTGCTTTGCTGTTATTGTTATTCATGCTTGTGTTGTTCTGCTGAAGATTGTAGGCACGTTACTTTGACTCCAGAATGTGTGGCAAAACTTGCGGGCTGCTCCCAGCACTTCCTTGAGTGTTTGCCTTCTTTTGCCACTTTATCAACCTGCAGATCCATGTTTAGGGAGTAAGAATATGCCCGAAATATGTTGATGTTTTGTACAAGGTTCACACGCATTGTTTTGAGTAATGATGGTATATTTTGTTTGATTTCAATTTGATCACTGCACCCTCATTTTGGGAAGCCCACTCTTTTTTTTTTGGACCTCATAATTTAGAGCTACAATTGCAGCAAAAGCTAGTGAACAGATAGCAGTGTGAAGAAGGCATATAATTTTTCCCTATCCTAACGCTGCAGTGAATATTTTGATGTGCAGAAATAATTAATTCTTGGGGGAATCTGCCAACTGCTCTGAATTCTGAAGCTTGGAATTTGCAGAGGTTATTCCCTGGTAATTTTCTGTAACGAAGCATTTGCAGTAATTGCACGGGTATATTATATTCAATCTGACATTCCATCAGCACTTGGATCATGTGGTCCCGGTCTGCTGGCAGCGTGTGCTGGCTGCCGTTTGACTTGAAAACCTAAAGTGAATGAACCACAGATTGTTCTGTATCCTCAGCCGAGAGGGGCTTTGTGCAGTGGGGACTTAATGGAGCTGATTTCAGCATTTGATTCCATGTGGAAGGGATAAAATGCCTTTTGAAATTGTCTCTTTTATTTGCCTACATATTGATTTCTGTTTTAGGGAGGGGATAAATATTGTATTTTATGAAATGTATTACTGCAAGAAAATTACGCAGTAGTTCAGTGGAACCATTTTGAATCCTCATTTTCCATCTAATGCATCAGAATTTGTTACATGAAGTATTGATGTTTGTTCAAGCTGTACTTACAGGTCGCTTTAAGTTGCACTGTTGACATGATATGTGGAATACTCTTATTATCACTGCAGTCTCTGTGATGTTGTTCCTGCCACACTAACGATTCCACCCAACCCCCCTCCCACTGTAATTGCCAGTATGGTTTGAGTCCTCAACTTTGCTGCTCCCTGTCTCCTAATTAAATTATGTCTGTTCCCTTCAGCTCATTTCTCATTAAAGATTAGACTAATTGCCCCATCTTCCGAGCGAGGTGCAAATAGGCTGATAGCTATTGCCCACTTAGCATCCCTTCCGTGTAAAGATGTGTGAATAACCGGAGACTTGGGCGCTCATTCCTCCAACAGGACCACGACCTTGTGGTTTGGAGGCTTGTGTGCCTCAATGACCAGGAGAGCTATGTTGGTTGGAGTCGGGGTTTTATGCTTTGGCTCTTGGTTGGGTCACTCATGCCAAACAGGTCAAAGGGTAGAGGTCAGACTACGAGTGGTCCACCAGTCCTCCAGGTTCAGCTCAAGGTTAACAACCCTGACTGGTCACACTAAATTGATACAGAAACAGCAATGAAGAATTCTTCTACATCTGAATGTGATGATATTCCTGAGTTTCCAGCTGGAACTTGCATGACCGACGGTAGTGAAATCTTCAAGGAAGTTACTGACATGATGAAGGAAGCCCTGACCACCACCAGAGATGGAGGATCTTCACTGCTGCCCTAAACACCAGCAGTGTTACAGACAGTCGAGAGGGTGCTCAATGGATAGAAACTTAGAAACTAGCAAGAAAGAATTGGTAGCAAGGGAGAATTCAGAAGAGGGTAAGGTTTGGAACCATACCTTAGGTCTATAAACTCGGAAATCCTGAGGCTTGGACTATTCTGCCAGCAGTGCTCGGAATTGGTTACCTTTTGGTATTGGTATTGGATTATTATATCACATTTACCAGTGTACCAAAATACAGTGTAACGCTTGTCTTGCATATTGTTTATACACATTAGATCATTACATTGAGCTAGAAAAATGTAAAGCAATAACAATGCAGAATAAAGTGTAAAAGCTACCAAGAGAGTAACCAGCAAACACGAGGAAATCTGCAGATGCTGGAAATTCAAGCAACACACACAAAATGCTGGTGGAACGCAGCAGGCCAGGCAGCATCTGTAGGGAGAAGCACCGTCGACGTTTTGGGCCGAGACCCTTTGTCAGGACCAGGAGAGTAACCTGCTGCTTCTCTGTGGGCTCTGTCTACACTTCTCACGGCCTCAATAAAGCAGGCAACATAATCAAAGGCCCTGCCCACCCCAGACATTCTCTCTTCTCCTCTCTCCCATTGGGCAGAACACAGAAGTTGAAAGCATGTATCAGCAAGCTCCAAGACATCTATCAAACTGTTTTCAGATTCTTCAATGGACCTCTAGTACTATGAAATGGTCTCTTGGCCTCACAGTCTGCAGAACTGTGCAAAAGTCTTGGGCACATACTGTATATAGAGCTAGGGTGCCCAAGACTTTTGCACAGGACTGCAGTAATTTTATATATTACACTGCACTACTGCCACAAACAAAAAAAAATCATGACATGTTAGTGATGATAAACCTGATTCTGATACCGGTCTCTATTGAGGACTCAGAGTGGGAAGGGGGCAGGGAGAGGGGAATCATGGCTGGGAAAAGGGGACGGGATTAGAGGCACCAGAGAGACACTCTGTAATGATCATTAAATCAATTGTTTGGAATCAAATGGCCTTGCCTGGTGTCTCAGGTATGGGTGTGTCTGCACCCTCGCCACCCCTCTGCCTTGGCACTCCTTTTCTGCTGTCTGTCCTACATGCCTCCCATGGCACTCCATGCTCACCATTCTCAGAAACCTTTGCTCCTACCATATTTATAAACTCGCTCTCCACTCTGCACTGACAAATACAGTACTACGCATAAGTCTTACCACCCTAGCTAAGAGTTTTGCACAGTACGGCACCTTGTTATGATCTTACACTTTATCGTTTACCTGCATTGCACTTGCTCTGAGCTTTCACGCTTTATTTTTAACCTTGCTCTAGCATAATTCACTGTGTAATGACTTGATCTGTCAAAACAGGATGGAAGAGGAGTTTTTCACTGTATCTTGCTGCATGTGACAAGAATAAACCAATGCAAATAAAGATTTTTTTTATAAAGATCAGCTTTATTTATCACATGTACATTGAAGCATACAATGAAATGTGTTCTTTTCCATCAAGTCAAACCAACGAGGATGAGCTTGGAGCAGCCAGCAAGATTCACTCTGCTTCAGTGCCAACATAGCATGCCCACAACGTACTAACCCTAACCATAATGGTACGTCTTTGGAATGGGAAATCCATGCAATGCACCCAGAAATATTTCAAAAATGCTCATGATCCACTCCCCAAAGGAGATGAAGGTTTTGTACAATAACTTCACAGTGACGTTTGTTCAGCAGGGAGTGTTTGAGTGTTGACTGGCCTCTCTGAATAGTTCTCTTTCCTCTCCACAGGAGTGAACCATTGGCTTGCAGAGGCTACCCTCAGAGAGATTGGTTGATCGATTATTAATTTTTAATTAGGCAGTTAGTTAGTCTGATTGTTTAAGATGACCATGCTGGATGCTTTTGCTCTTTTCTCTGCCCGTGACGAGAGCCACCAACATTGTACAGTGTCACGGTGAAATGGAGATCACAGGTCCAGGTTTTCAAATATCAAGTTAATACCCATTAGTGATTGGGATATTAAGACACACAGATTACGTTTGGACTGTTTAGATTTTTGTAATTAACCCAGCAAAGAAAACTTTTGTTAGTAACTATGGTTTCTCACTCCTGGTACTTACCCATCTTCTAATGGGCCCTACAATGTAAAAACTTCTGTTAAGGTTGAAGTCTCTATAGGAATTTCTCATCCATACATTGGGGAAAGTATTTAGGAAAATATGCTTTTAATTCTGAGGTGTCATAAACAGTTTTGAGAAAGTCACAAACTGTGAAATTTGGGAAGAATGTAGACAGGCCAAGGTGTGAGGTATCACAGCTTGGAGCATTCTGGAGCTCAGAGTTCAGTTCCGACAGCACCTATAATGAGTCTGTGTGACTTCCCCCCGAACTCGTGGATTCCCTCCAGGTGCTCTGGTTTCCGCCCACGTTTCAGAGATGTGGGTGAATTGGACAATGTAAGTTGCCCTGTGGTTAAGCAAGGGTTAAATAGGTGCATTGTTGGGTGTTGCAGATCATTGGACTGGAAGGGCCTGTTCACAATCAGGTTTAATATCACTGACACATGCCATGAAATTTGTGGTTTTGCGGCAGCAGTACTTTGTAATTCACAATAAAAATGATAAAATACAATAAGAAATATATTTTAAAAATAGATAGGTAGTGCAAAAAAGAGAGCAAAAAAAGAAAAAAAAAGTACTGAGGTAGTGCACATGGTTCCATTTCCATTCAGAAATCTGATGGAGGGGAAGAAGCTGTTCCTAAAACATGTACCCTGTACCTCCTCCTCGATGGTTGCAATGAGAAGAGGGCATGTCCTGGGTGAAGGGGGTCCTTAGTGATGAATGCGACTTTTTGAGGCGTCGCCTTTTGAAGATGTCCTGAATGCTAGAGAGGCTAATGCCCATGATGGAGCTGGCTGAGTTTACAACTCTCTGCAGCTTCTTGTGATCCTGTGCAGTGGCCCTTCCATACTGGACAGTAGTGTAACCAGTTAGAATAATCTCCATGATACATCTCTAGACATTTGCAAGAGTCTTTTGTGATGTACTGTGTCTCCTCAAACTCCTTATAAAACATAGTCACTGTCATGCCTTCTTTATAAATGCATCAATAGCTGGGCCCAGGATAGATCCTCAAAAATGCTGACACATGAAGCTGCTCACCTTTCCGCTGCTGAACACTTGATGAGAATTGGTGTGTGTTCCCTCAATTTCATTTTCTTGAAGTCCGCCATCAATTCCTTGGTCTCGGTGACATTGAGTGCAAGGTTGAAACACCACGCAACCAGCTGAATAAACCTCAGTCTTGTAAACCTTTTTGTCACCGACTGAAGTTCTGCTAACTATAGTTGTGTCATTGGCAAATTTATAGGTGGCGTTTGAGCTGTGCTTAGCCACACTGTTGTGGATGTAGAGAGACGAGAGCAGTGGGTTAAGTGCGCATCCTTGAGGTGCGACAGTGTTGACTGTCAGCAAGGTGGTGCTTCTGATCCACACTGTCTGGAAGTCAAGGATCCAGTTGCAGAGGGAGTTGTAGAGGCCCAGGCTTTGAAGCTTGTTGATCACTGCTGTGAGGTTGGTGGTGTTGAACATTTTGTTATAATGAATATCAGTGGCTTGACGTAGGTATTGCAATTGTCCAGGTGATTCAAGGTCGAGTGGAAAGCCAGAGAGATTGCATCTGATGTAGACGTATTATGATAAGGAAAATTGCAGCAGGTCCAGGTCTTTGCTTAGGCACGAGTTGATTCTAGCCATAACCAGCCTCTCAAACCACATCATCCCAGTAGATTTCAGTGCAGTGGGCGATAGTTATGAAGGCAGCTCGACCTCCTCCTCTTGGCCACTGGTGTTATTGTGACCCATTTGAAGCAGATGGGAACCTCCAACTGCAATTAGAGAGAGATTGAAGATGTCCTTGAACACGTGCCAGTTGGTTGGCACAGGTTTCCAGTGCCCTACCAGGTATGCCTTTAGATCCTGATGCCTTGCAAGAATTCATCCTCTTGAAAGATGTTTTGATGTCAAATTCCAAGTCAGAGGTCACAGGATCATCAGATGATGCAGAGATTTGTACAGGTGTTGTTTTATTCTCCATTAGCCCATAAGACATTGGAGCAGAATTGGGCCATTCAGCCCATCAAGTCTGCTCCATCATGGCTGATCCCAGATGCCACTTAACCACATACACCTGCCTTCTTCCTTTGATGTCCTGACTGATCAGGAAATGATCAACTTCCGCCTTAAATATACCCATGGACTCAGCCTCCACCGCAGTCAGAGCATTCCACAGATTCACCATTCTTTAGCTTAAAAATTCCTCCTTACCTCTGTTCTAAAAGGTCATGCCTCAATTTTGAAGCTATGCCCTCTTGTTCTGGATACCCACACCACAGGAAACATACTCTCCACATCCACCTTATCTAGTCCTTTCAACATTTGGCAGGTTTCAATGAGATTCTCTGCATTCTTCTGAATTCCAGTGAGTATAGGACCAAAGCTGCCAAACACTCCTCATATGTTAACCCCTTCATTCACAGAATTATTCTTGTGAACCTTCTCTGGACTCTCTCAAATGTCAACACATCCTTTCAGAGATATAGGGACCAAGACTGTTGACAATATTCCAAGTGTGATGTGACTAGTGTTTTATAAAGGCTCAGTATTATCTCCTTGCTTCTATATTCTGTTCTCCTTGAAATAAATGCCAACATTGCATTTGCCTTCTTTACCAGAGACTCGACCTGTGAATTAATCTTCTGGGATTCTTGCATGAGAATTCCCAAGTCCCTCTGCACCGCTGATGTTTGAATCTTCTCCCCATTTAGATAACAGTCTGCACTATTGTTCCTTTTACCAAATGCATTATAATACATCCCAATACTGTATTCCATCTGCCACTTATTTGCCCATTCTTCCAATTTGTCTAAGTCCTGCTGCAATCGCATTGCTTCCGCAGCACCACCTACCCCTCCACCTATCTTCATATCATCCATAAACTTTGCCACAAAGCCATCAATTCTATTATCCAAATCATTGAGAAACAATGTTAAAAGTAATGGTCTCAATACTGATCCCTGAGGAACACCATTAATCACTGGCAGCCAACCAGAAAAGGCTCCTTTATTCCCACTCGCTGCCTCCTGCCTGTCAGCCATTCCTCTATCCATGCCAGTATCTTTTCTGTAACACCATAGGATTTTATCTTGTTAAGCAGCCTCATGTGTGAGGCACCTTATCAAAGGCCTTCTGAAAATCCAGGTAAATGACATCCACTGCCTCTCCCTTGTCCACCCTGCTTGTCACTTCCTCAAAGAACTCTAACAGATTTGTCAGGCAAGATTTTCCTTTACAGAAACTATGCTGACTTTGATTTATCTTATCATTAGTCTCCAAGTAGCCCAAAACCTCATCCTTAATAATAGATTCCAACACTTTCCCAACCACTGAGGTTAGGCTAACTGGCCTATGTTCCGTTTTACTTTCCTCCTTTCTTAAAGAGTGAAGTGACATTTACAATCTTATAGTCCTCAGGAACCATGCCAGAATTAAGTGACTTTTGAAAGATCATGACCAATGCAATCGTGATCTGTTCAACAACCTCTCTCAGGACCCTGGGCTGTAGTCCATCTGGTCCAGGTAACTTATCGACCTTAAGGCTTTTGAGTTTGCCGAGCACTTTTTCCTTTTTAATAGCAATGGTGGTCACTCCTGGAACAACTTCTTCTATCGGACATATCTGTCCTGCACCTTTTGAACGATTCCCAGAAACTTCAGCCACCTCTGTTCTGCCGACATCTGCACCAGTATCCTCTTCAATCCACCTGCACAAGCTCCTCTCTCATGCCTCTGTGATTCCCTTTATTCCAGTGTGATACTGATAGATGTAATTTATGCTTTCCCCTCTCAAATTGCTGTTGACCTTCTAAATGTTTACAGCATTTTCTATTTTCGCTTCCCATAAGTAAACTGGGAATGTTCATTATGGATTCTAATTAATGGAATCAGACTTCACGTGCTTATTATATGCATGATAATTAGCAAACAACTGATATACGATAGTTCTCTTAAAGTTTGTGATACCTTTATATTGGATTTGATTGTTGATTTAATTGCATTTAGTTCAGGAAAGTTCACAAGGTGCAAGATAAATGTGTCCCACAGAGGAAGAAGTTCTGAAATGGCGGGGTAGGCAACTATGGCTGACAAGGGAAGTTAAGGACTGCGTAAAAGCCAAGGAAAGGGCATATAAGGTAGCAAAAGTGAGCGGGAAGTTGGATGATTGGGAAGGTTTTGAAATCCGTCAAAAGGCAACTAAAAAAGTTATAAGAGAGGAAAAGATTAAATATAAGGGCAAACTATCCAATAATATAAAGCAGGAGAAAAAGGTTAGATTGATCTTTGAGAAGATTAAATGGTTGACACAACGTCGTGGGCCATCTGTGTTGCCCTTTGTGCAAAAAATAAGTGTTTTAAAATATTCCTTTTGCATTTGATACTTAAGTCAATTAACTTATGGTATTTAAATAAGAAATTATTGAATAAAGTAAAAACAGATGCATGGCGATAGAAATTATAATCGAAGGCAGGCTTCATTAGGTCAAGTTCTTCACTGGGGTTATGGCTTACCATTCCACCTTTTTGTATTTGCGTAAATATGATATACTAGATTGATTATATAAAATTTAAGTACAGTGGATTCCCGTTAATTGGGACACATGACTAGTACATTTTGGCCCAATTAAGCATCTGCTTCAATGGAAGTATTTAAAAAGATATAAAAAGACAAACTGAGTATCAAATTACATACTTAAATAAAATACAGAACCAATTAGAATACTACCAATAGTACTACAGAACTATAAAACTGTGCATTAGTTCCTAATAATTTTTGACAGAGGAATTAATCCAGTGTAAATAATGAACAAAATCGGTCCAGACACCAGGTGCAGATAATGGACTGTCTTCATAAAATATTCGATGTTGCATTGTCCAAATCTTCACTTTCATTGTAACGTTCAAGATGATTGTCAATCCCTTTGATTTCTTCATAGTTCCCAACTTGTTGCAGTAGTGAAATAGTTTCATTTTCACTGCCCGCCGTTTCTGGCTTCTCCAAGCCTGAATGCTGAAACCACAGTGCGCAAAGCAGATCTGAGTTGTCTTACTGCTTATTTCTCACCAACTAGCAGTGACCAAAATCACTCCTCATTGGACACAAACTTGCGCACTGTTTCTATTAAAAACGTTTCGCTCTAAGCACAGTGTAGTGTCTAATAGCCACATAACTGCCTGCAACCGTCAGTAGTTAGAACTTGTTCGGCGCAACAATCTCCAACCCCAATTAAATGGTATGATATCCCAAATAAATGAAGGGAACCCCAGCAATTTTCTCTGTGCGTATTTGTTATTTAATAGTTGTCCCAAGTAAGTGGTTACCCCAATTAACTGATGGCCCAATTCACTGGAATCCACTATATTTAAAAAAAAAAGCTGTGTTTTCTTGCTGGCGTTCACAGTAAACACAAGAAACATAACAGAATGAATGAAAGACCTCACCCGCCATGACAGACAAACAACCAATGTGCATATACAAAACAAAAAGAAAAATAGAAATAATAATTAAAAAGTATCCAGAACTTGACGAGTCCTTAGGTTGTGGGAATAGTTCAGTGATTGTGTGAGTGAAGTGAAGTTATCCTATTGGTTCAAGAGCCGGATGGATGAGGGCTAATATTATTCGGTATGTTTCAGCTAACATGGGTGATTTCTGTTAGGGTGTAGAGTAAACAAAAGATAGTTGCCAGTGATCAGTTTAGAATCCCATTGTCGCAGGTCTTCAGTGTTACAGGAAATCATTACTCTAGTCTGCACCATTTGCGTTTGACCACTATAAATGTAGATGTGGACTTGCAATCCTCACCTGCTATTGTATTCTTGTATTTCCAAGTGCACTTGTGGTGATACAGGAAGAGTAGGTGTTTCTATCACTATAGACAATAAGGTTTATTTCCCCCTTTTGACTACTGGTATCTATATTGTCGTTCTTGGCCTCGGTGTTCTGTCAGTTTGGTGTGGTACATAATGCAAGAAATACTAAACAAATTAATACATTCTCTGTGCAGGAGATTCTGCAGACGCTAGAAATCCAGTGTAACACACACGCACACAAATTGATGGAGGAATTCAACAGGTCAGGCAGCATCTGTGGCTGTGGAGAAATGTCAGAGACGGCTTCAAAAGGCGATGCGTTAAAATGGTGGCATCCGTCATCAAGGGCCACCGTCACCCAGGACATTCCCTCTTATTGCTATCATCAGGGAGGAGGTACAGGGGTCTGAAGACACACACTCCACATTTTAGATGCCTCTTCTTCCCCTCCACCATCAGATTTCTGAATGGACAAATGAACTAACCCATGAGACCTACCTCACTATTTTTGTTCTCTTTTGACACTACTTACACTGTTTATTTTATATATTCACACACAGAAAAGATACCCTGTGTGCAAAAATAAAATATATTTCTTAATGTAACTTACAGTAACTATTTATGGATTGCACTGTACTGCTGCCACAAAACAGCGAATTTCATGGCATATGTCGATGATAATAAACCTAATATTGATTCTGATTGGAGAGGAACAAACAGTCAAGGTTTTGGACCAAGGCCTTCATCAGGACACCTGCTGAATGCATACTTTTCCTTCTGTTTTGCAGCAAAAAAGAAGGAAATGGATGACCATTTACTAAAACTAAAAAACTTTTCTGTAGAATTTTTTCGAATCTTGAGGGCTTTCTGTGCTGAGTGAGAAGTTTGATCATCTAGAACACATTTGTCCTCTTTGCAAAGAAATATGCCGCAGAAAAATGTTTAATTACAATGAAACCGGCTATCGATCTTGTGCTAAAAAAAACCCAAGTCATAAGTATTCTTTTCCCAGGCTTTAAATAACTGTTCTCAGAATTTAAAGTATGTTAGATCAGATTAATAATGGGGCTATTCGGATGTTTTATTTGCAAGAAGAAATAAATCATATAGTTAAAGCTTATCTGTAGTACAGATGGAATGATTTAACTATGATCTATAGTTGTTTAATACCTAACTATTGCCGAAAAAATCCCCATGACTGATATTCTTGTCCCTCACCCATGCAGTTCCTGGTAGGATTCCTTCGTTCAGTACAGGCTTTCACGAAGGCTAGTGATGGTTTAAATAACAAGACTTGTCTTTTCCACATATTGCACCAATTAAACCCAGCAACGCTTCACAAAAGAAGTCTGTAACCTGGTCTTGTAGTATCAACTTATATTACAGCTTGAAGCACTTGAATAATGTTTATGGCATGAAACATTATATTGTCCTCGTTAATGCAATATTTTATTGTACCTTTGGGCTGAAATCCTAAACAAGATTGGTTGAAATGCAATCTTATGTTGCAAAATAGTTTGCCTGCTTCCCTTGATTTATTTCAGCCTTCAGTCAATGACATCAGCAGGCAATACGGACAGTAAGGTCTATCCACTGGACAGCACACACCATTAACTCTTTACACCGTTACATGATGTAGCTCAAAGCTTTCTTCAATTTTTACTCAATTTAACTTCTGCATAATGAAGCAATATCAGCAGCAGATTTTTGAGCCTTGGGAAACTTTTGGGCTGTGAAATTGTGTTTACTAGGCAATGGAAGTGTAGGCACAAGGCTGCGGATGCTGGAATCTGGAGTGACTGACGACCTGCTGGAGGAGCTCAGCGAGTTGAGCAACATCTGTGCGAGGAAAGGGACTGTCAGCATTTCAGGTTGAAACCCTGTTTCAGGACTGAGAGTGGAGTAGGGAGATCGGCAGCATGGAGAGGAGGAGGGAGTGTTGAGAATTGATTCTGAGGTGGCTATTGGCTGCACTCAAAGGAATTCAGAAGAATGAAGGGAGACCTAATTGAAACCTATTGAATGTTGAAAGGCCACGATAGAGTGGATGTGGAGCAGATGTTTCTTATGGTGGGAGAGTCGAAGATCAGAGGACACAACCTCAGAATAGAGGTTTTAGAATGGAGATGAGGAGGAATTTCTTTAGCCAAAGAGAGTGAATCTGTGGAATTTGTTGCCACAGGCGGCTGTGGAGGCCATGTTTTCAGGTATATTTAAAGCAGAGGTTGATAGATTCTTGATTAGTCAGGGCATGAAGGGATATGGAGAGAATGCAGGAGATTGGGGCTGAGGGAAGATGGGACAGTCATGATGAAATGGTGGAGCAGACTTGTTGGGTCAAATGGGATAATTCCTCTCCTATAGTTTATGGCCTATGGCTAAGGAAAGGTGTGATATAATAGTGCAGTTCGTTGTCTCTGGTCAATGTTTCTACCTTCTCCAGAACCACAGCTAATTTCTATATTCAAACCTTCAACACAGAGGAGGAACAAAGGGCATACTTATTTGTACTACACTTGACTGTTTTCTGTTAACAGTTTCCGAGACCCAACATGCTTCTAGTGGCCAGCTTGGTACGTGTGCTGTTGCAACTTTGCCCACCCATGAAACTATAAGACATAGGAGCAGAATTTGTCAATACAGCTCATCAAGTCTGATCTGCCATTCCATCATGGCTGATTTATTATCCCTCTCAATGCCATTCTCCTACCTTATCCATGTAACCTTTAACACTCTTACTAATCAAAATCCAAGATGGCATTGGTGAACCACAGTGATGTTTTGCAGGAAGCTTACAAAACTTGTAAATATAACCATATAACAATTACAGCACGGAAACAGGCCATCTCAGCCCTTCTATTCCGTGCCAAACGCTTACTCTCACCTAATCCCACCTACCTGCACTCAGCCCATAACTCTCCATTTCTTTCCTGTCCATATACCTATCCAATTTTTTTTTTAAATGACAAAATCGAACCTGCCTCTACCACTTCTACCGGAAACTCATTCCACACAGCTAAAACTCTCTGAGTGAAGAAGTTCTGTTCTCCCTCGTGTTACCCCTAAACTTTTGCTCCTTAACTCTCAACTCATGTCCTCTTGTTTGAATCTCCCCTACTCTCAATGGAAAAAGCCTATCCACGTCAACTCTATCTATCCCCCTCATAATTTTAAATACCTCTATCAAGTCCCCCCAACCTTCTATGCTCCAAAGAATAAAGACCTAACTTGTTCAACCTTTCTCTGTAACTTAGGTGCTGAAACCCAGGTAACATTCTATATATACTTGTGAATTATTCTCATTGCAATCTGCAGCCTGTATTTTCCCTTAAAGCAACATACTATTCATGAACTAGCAATTTCACAATATTCTGAAGGACTTGGCAGGCTTAATTCTCAAGCATGCAGGTACAGCTCCTTTAAGCAAATGAAGATACATCTCCATGGCTGGAAGAGAGGGACGAAGGTAGGACGACAAGCCAGACTGAAGTGCGGAGGAATTAAACTCCCTCTACCCAAGCATCTTGTTAGCAAATGTACAGTCACTGGTGAATAAGATTGAGGACCTAAGGGCAGGATTGCTGTATCAGAGAGAAATGAGATATTGCTGTGTTTTGTGTTTAACTGAGACATGGCTCACTTCGTAAACGTGGGATACACTAATGAGACCCTAGGGTTTCTCGATACACTGGATGGATTGGACTGCTGATTTGGAGAAAGCAAAACGGGCAGTGGGGAGGCGGCCTGTGTTTCGTGATAAACCCTTTGTAGTGTTTGGACAAGTGCTCTTGTTAATCATTCGACTTACAGTACTGTGCTGAAGTTTTAGATATATACATACCCAACAACTGTGGCAGAGCTTGAATGAGATTACCTGCTACAAAGTGAGACCAAGTGACATAGGTGACAATAAGGCTTTTCTTTCAGAAGAGCCGTTTTGATCATCAAAGCATAGAGACAATTTTCGAACACCCACATGCCCCGATGACCCTGTGATTTCAGTCTCTGAGGTCTCTTAGGTCAATGCGAAAGCACCGTTTAGGAGGATGAACCCACAAAAATGATGCAGCCCAGAAGGGGTGCCTGGTCGAGTATTAAAGATCTTGATTGATCGACTGACTGGAGTGTTCACCGATATCTTCAGCCTCTCATTTCGGCAGTCTGAGGAACCCACCTGCTTCAAGTAGGCTTCAATTCTACCAGTGCCTAAGAAAATCATGGTGACTTGCCTCGATGACTATCGTCCTGCAGCATGATGAAGTGCTATGAGAGGTTGGCATTGAAACTTATCAACTCTGCCTGAGAAGTGACTTGGATCTGCTCCAATCTGCCTACAGGCCCACAGGTCAACAGCAGATACTATTTCCTGGTGGAGAGTACATTGCCTGCTATGGAAACACTGATACCCAATACCCTTGTACGGAAAATCCTACAAAAAGTAGCAGACACGGCTTAGGGCATCATGGGTAAAGCCCCCCCCCCCCCACCATTGAGTACATCTACATAAAGGCTGTCACCTGTCACTAGAAAGCAGCATCCATCATCAAGGACTCCCACCATCCAGGCCGTGCTCCCTTCTCACCACTGCCATTAGGAAGAAGGTAATGGAGCCTCAAGACCTGCACCACAAGGTTCAGAAACAGTCATTACCCCTTAACCATCAGGCTCTTGTACCAGAAGGGAAAACTTCACTTGCCTCATCACTGAACTGTTCCCACAACCTGTCAAAGACTCTTCATCTCATGTTCTTGATATTTATTTCTTATTTATCATTATTATTATTTTTATTATTTATTCTCATCTTATGCTGGTAAATCCTGAGGTACAGAGATAGCCAAGCAAGCTCATTTGTTAAATGCTAGGAATTTTCAGACAATCATAGTATTGTAGAATAAACTCTTTACAGGCTTCCAGCCGGGTACAGGGATTGATTACAATCAACATTTCGATGACAAACTCCACCATCTTCTTCAGAGATTTGTCATCGAAACGTTGATTATAATCAATGCCTGTACCTGGCTGGAAGTCTGAGAGGAGTTTATTTATCATATATGCCGGGAAAGTACTGGATTCTTATTGTGGTGGTGTATAGTATTGTGGCTTTCTGAAGATTTACATAGCTATTACTGTGTAGCCCTAATTTTTTTAATGCTATTGTGGAGTGCCAGTTGTAGATATTACCCTGTTCCTGGTCCAAAGTCTTTCAATTTCCTCTTTTAATTCAGTATATTTCTGGTGTTTTTCACTTACTAAGTTATGTGTGTTTGGAATGGCTATATCTATTAAATAAGTTATTATTATTATTTAATTTTTCTCACTCAAGCTGGTATCATTTTTATTATTTTTTTCTCTTTCTTTTTGTGTTTGCACAGTTTGTTCCCACATTAATTACTGTTCATCCTGTGGGGTGCAATCTTTCATTGATTCTGTTGTGTTTCTTGTATTTACAGTGATTGCCCATTAGAAAATGAATCTCAGGGTTGTATTTGGTGACATATATGTACTTTGAACTTTGAAACAAGAAATGATCAACCCCAGTTTCAAATATTCTCAGTGACTCGGCCTCCATAATTGTCTGTGGCAATGTATTCCACAGATTCACCACCTTCTGGCTAAAGAAATTCCTTCTAATTTCTGTTTGAAAAGGATACCCTTCTATTCTAAGGCTATGCGCTCTGAGCCTCCACTCCCCCACTGTTGGAAGCGTCCTTTCCACGTCCATCCTTTGGCACTCCACATGTGCTCCCAATTTTGTATCTCCAGATGTGTCTGTGTGTGAGGTGGGGGGGTGGGGTGATGTCAGCATACCTTTACGCTCCACATCTGTACCAGATGTAAGAACACTCCTGAAGCTCAAATCCTGCTGGGAGAGAGGAGAACTCCCAACTCGCTCCAGTGTTGCATTCAGTCAATGACGTGTACAACGGCTGCCGCATATCTCACACTTTATGTCTCCAGTGCTTACTCCATTGCAAATGTGTTTTCTATCCTTTACTACATTACAGAAGTGTTTTCTATACTTTTGCTGCCGCCCTATTGAGGATTAGCATTAATGGACACTTGTAGGGACATCACCGCATGCCGGTACTCTACTCCAATGGTCGTAGTCCCTATAAACCAAAGAACAATGGTGGTTTATAATTATCCAGTTGGTGAGTACACGAGATGATTAGTACTGAAACAGAATCAGGTTTATTATCATTGATGTATGTCATGAAATTCGTTGTTTTGCAGCAGCAGTACAGTCCAATACATAAATATTGTTATAATTACAATAAGAATAATAAGGAAAGGGAGTACAAAATAATGAGGTAATTTTCATGGACTGCTCAGAAATCTATCGGTGGAGTAGAAGAAACTGTTTCTAAAATGTTGAGTGTGTGTTTTCTGGTTCCTGTACCACCATCTTGATAGTAGAAATGAGAAGAGGCCACGTCCGGGATGGTAGGGGTCCTTCTTGAGGCACCGTCTTTTGAGGATGTCCTGGATGGTGGGGAGGACAGTGCCCATGATAGAACTGGCTGGGTCTACAACCCTCTGCAGCTTCCTGCATTGGAGCCTCCACACCAGACAGTGATGTAGCCATTCAGAATGCTCTCCACAGTACAATGTTGTTGGTGATGTACTGAATCTTTTCAATGAAGTGTATCTGCTGGCATGCTGCTATCATAATTGCATCAATATGTTGGGCCAGGACAAATCTTCAGAGGTGGTGACACCCAGGAACCAGAAGCTGTTGTCTCCTCGATGAGGCCTGGTGTGTGTTCTCCCTATTTTCCCCCTCCTGAAGTCCACAATCAGTTCCTCAGACTTACTGAGGTTGAGCACAAGGTTAATAATTTATCTCACTGTCGCTTTGCGCCAGCACTTGTAGACAAACAGCAGCTTTGGTTTTGCAGCCATTTTACTTTTTACCGTAAGGATCACGACGCAGATCATGGTTAATTTCATTTTGCATATTTGTTGCTAATGCAGGAAAATTAGAGGGTGAGGTATGCTCCAAACTGACAGACTCCCATTCCCATTCTGACAGGCTGGTCTATGGCCACCACTTGAGCCATGATGAGGCCTCTCTCAGTGTGCAGGCCTAACACCTATATTCTGTCTAATTAGCCCCCAACCCAAAGACATGAATATCAATTTCTCATGGTAAAAAAAATCCTTTCCCTTCTCCTCCTCTTCTATTCCCCACTCTGATCTCTTACCTCTTCTCACCTGCCTAACACCTCCTCCTGGTGCCCCTCCTCCTTCCCTTTCTCCCATTATTATTACTGTTCCTTCCCTTTCTTTTTGTATTTACACAATTTGTCTTTTTTGCACATCCTGTCCATCCTGTTGGATGCCTGCAAAGAAAATGAATCTCTTGTTTGTATATGGTGACATGATAATAAATTTACTTTGAACTCTGAACCTATCAACCTTCACTTTAAATATACCCAATGATTCACCTTCCACAGCTGTCTGTGGCAATAACTTCTGCAGATTCAGTACCCTTTGGCTAAACAAATTCCTCCTTATCTCTGTTCTAAAGGGACATCCTTCTATTGAGGCCATGCCCTCTGAACTGATAATCCCCCCGATCTGATATTCCCCCACTTTTGGAACCATCCTCTCTGCATCCCCTCTATCTAAACCTTTCAAACCTTTCAATATTTGATAGCTTTCAATGCAAACGTTCCCCCCCCCCCCCCCATTCTTCTAAACTGCAGTGAGCGCAGGCCCAGAGATATCGAAAGTTCCTCATATGTTAATCTTTTCATTCCCAGGATCATTCTTGTAAATCTCCTCTGGACCGTATTCCACGCCAGCACATCCTTGCTTAGATATGAGGCCCAAAACTGCTCACAATATTCCAAGTGCGGTCCGGCCAGTCCCCTAAAAAGCCTCGGCATTGATTCCTAGCTTTTATATTCCAGACAAGCCAAATCTTTATAAACTTATAACCAATCCAAAGCTGAGAAGTGGTACTGTGGCAGATAAGAATTGCTAGGAGAGGGACATCGGCCAAATGTGGGCCAATAGAATTAGTTTAGTGGGCATCTTGATTGGTATGAATGATTTCAGCCGAAGGGTGATACAACTCTATCTTACCTCCATTGTGGAGTTCCAGAACAAGTTGTTGCACACACTACAACTATCAGTTCTTTAGAGAACTTCCGGCTAATTATCCTCTCTTTATTTTCTCTCTTTTGTCCCTCCTCACATCCTCTCCCAGCATCCTCTCTGTCTGCTGTTCCATCTTCCAGTTTAAGCCTTGACCCGACAAGCTGTCAGGAGAACACTAGTGATAATCAGGTTAAGTGTCATTCAACTAGCTCACTTCAATTAGTCACTAAGATTGAGTGGTGGACTGGAGGGTTCAGGGAGTTTGAATTTCTTCAACTGCAAGGTTCAAGATGGTTTAATGTCATTTCCCATGCACAAATGTAAAGAAGAGCAAACTAATTGTTACTCCAGATCTAATGCAATACACAATACAGATGACACCAAAATTTGGGGTGTAGCAGACTGTGAGGAAGGCTATCATGGCTTGCAGAGGGATCTGTATCAGTTGTAAAAATGGGCTGAAAAATGGGAGATGGAATTTAATGTAGACAAGTGCAAGGTATTGTGTTTCAATAGGACCAAACAAGGTAAGTCTTACAGAGTGAACAGTAGGGCACTGAGGAGTGTGGTGGAACAAAGGGATCAGGGAATCCACGTCCATAATTTGTTGAAAGTGGAGTCACAGGTAGATAGGGTTGTAAAGGAAGTTTTTTGGCACATACTCATAAATCAATGTATTGAGTACAGGCAAAGGGATGTTACGTTGAAGTTGTGCAAGATATTGGTGAGGCCTAATTTGGAGTATTGTGTGCAGTTTAGTCACCTACCTGCCTACAGGAAAGATGTAAATAAGATTGAAAAAGTACAGAGAAACTTTACAAGGATGTTGCTGGGTCTGGAGGATCTGAGTCAATGAGGAAAGATAGAATAAATTAGAACTTCATTCATTAAAATGTAGAAGATCAAGAGGAGATTTGATAGAGGGATATAGAGAGGGTAAATGCAAGTAGGCATTTTCCTCTGAGGTTGGGTAGGACTACAGACAGAGGTCATGAGTTAAGGACTAAGGACTTGTGCTGATCAACTGGCTGGAGTATTCACTGAGATCTTTAACCTCTTGCTTCAAGCAGGGTTCAATTATATCAGTTCCAAAGAAAAATGTGGTGACTTGCTTTAATGTTTTGGTGATGAAACACATAATTTCTTGCCTGAGAAACGATTTGCATCTGCTCTAATTTGCATATCTGCACAACTAGTCATTTTATTGCAATCTCATTGGCTATCCACTCAACCCTGGAACATGTGGACAGCCAAGGTGCATACATCAGGATGCTCTTTATCGATTACAATTCAGCATTTAATGCTATCATCCCCTCAAAACTAATGATTAAGTTTCAAGTCCTTAGCCTCAATACCTCCTTGTGCAATTGAATAGTCAATTTTGTCCCTTGCTGAACCCAGTCAGATCAAATTGGCAACATCATCTCCTCCACAAATCTCCATCAGCACAGGTGTACCATGAGGATGTGTACTTAGCCCCCTGCTTTACTCACTTCACACTTATGACTGTGTGGCTAAGCATACCTCCAAAGCCATATTTAAGTTTCCTGACAATACCACTGATGTTGGCCGAATTGAAGGTTGTGACGCATCAGCATATAGGAGAGAGACTGAAACTCTGGCTGAGTGGTGCCACAACAACCACCGCTTTCTCAATGTCAGCAAGACTAAGGAGCTGATTATTGACTCCAGCGGGAGGAAACCGCAAGTCCATGAGCCAGTCCTCATCAGGAGATTAGAGGTAGAGATGGTCAGCAACTTAAAAATCCTCAGTTTTGTCCTTTCAGAGGATCTGTTGTGGACCCTGCATGTAAGTACAATTACTAAGAGTTCACAGCAGAATCTCTACCTCCCTGGAATTTTACGAAGATTTGGCATGACTTCTAAAACTTTGACAAACTTCTGTGGATGTGTGGAGGAGAATATATTACTTGTTGCATCACAGCCAGGTGTGGGAACACCAATGCCCTTGATTGGAGAATCCTACAGAAAGTAATGGTTATGGCCCAGTCCATCACAGGTAAAGCCCTTCCCACAACTATATGGAGTATTAATCATCAGGGAAACCAACCATCCAGATCATGCTCTCTTCTCACTGCTGCCATTGGGAAGGTGGTACAGGAGCCTCAGGACGCACACCAACAGGTTCAAGAACAGTTATTACCCCTCAAACATCAGGTTCCTAAACCAATGGGGATAACTGCACTCGACTTTGCTTGCTCCATCACTGAACTGTTCCTCCAACCTATGGACTCTCTTTCAAGGACTCTTCGTCTCATGTTCTCGATATTTATTGCTTACTTATTTATTATTATTATTATTATTATTATTATTATTTCTTTTTTATTTTTAATTGCATAGTTTGTTGTCTTTTACATTGGTTGTTTGTCCATTCCATTGGGTGTGGCCTTTCATTGATTCTATTATGATTATTGGATTTACTGAGTATGGCCACAATAAAACAAATCTCAGGATTGGATATGTTGACATATATGTACTTTGTTAATAAATTTACAAAATAAAGATTTTGAACTTTGAACAATATCATGGTTCTTACAGCTTGTATTGTGCTGCAGTGTTCTGTATTCTATGTAAATGATTTCTTCTTTTGTTCAAACACTTCCCTGGGCTTTGCTGTGCTTATTTTGGTAATATCCTCCAGTTCTGCACCCCCGCGTTCTCTCTGTTCCACAATTGCAGTCCTAGTTATGCATTTGATTCTGCCACGAATGAGTGTGTGGACTTCATAAAAATACTCGATCACACTTCAGTACATTTATTATCAAAGTCTGTACAAATTGTAGAACCTTGAGATTTGCCTCCTGACAGGCAGCCACTAAACAGGAAACCCCAAAAGAACCCAATTTAAAAATAAAAGACTAACAATCACTCAATGTGCAGAGGGAAAAAAAGCTCACACATCGTACAATCAATGGAAGCAAACAACAGCATTGAGAACGGAGCTGAGTCCATAGACACAAAGGCCAAAGCAGCTTCAGTTCATCACACTGTGGAGTAAATCATGGCAGAGCTTGCAGACATGGAGCCTGGGGCAACCAGAGCAAGGTCACAGCCTCAGCCTCGGTGCCACAGAGAGCGGAGTAAATGTTGTGGAGCGTGAGCAGAATGTGCCCAACTCTTGCCTCTGGTCCGGACACCCTGCCTTTTCGATCCATCTGCTCAGTGCAGAATTCACACTAAAACTGCATTTTGTTTTTGGATGAGATCTGCCATCATTCCTTGCAAAGAGGCAGCAGATAAAACCTGTTAGCAAGTACAGAATGCCATGAATTGGCAGGTGAACTGGACAGGACATCCCCAGTTTGCAACTAATCTTTGAAACATTTAACCCAGAATGCTCCAGGCTCAATGATACTGCTTCAAAGCTGAACCATGGTCACGAGCCCAGAAGGGGAGCCAACAATACTAAATGAAGGATAAGGGGTGGAAGGGAAGATGAGCGGCTTTAAGATCCTGGGCACCAACATCCCAGAGCAAGACTAAGGAATTGATTGTGGAACGGGAAGGCGAAGTCAGGAGAAGACCCACCAACCTTCACAGGTCACAGTACAAAGGGAAAGCAGCTTCAAGCTCCTAAATGTCATCATCTCCAAGAATCTTTCCTGGGCCCAACACATTGATGCAATCATGAAGGCACTCCAGCGGCTGTACTCTGTTAGGAGTTTGAGGAGATTTGGTATGCCAACAAAGACTCTTGGCCAATTTCTACAGATGTACTATGGAGAGCATTCTGACTGTTGACACGGAGGAGCCAGTGCACTGGATCACAGGCAGCTGCAGAGAGTTGTAGACTCAGCCAGCTCGCCTTTGCACAACCCTCCTCACCATCGAGCGAGGATATCTTCAAGGCGCAGCGTCGCAAGAAGGTGGCATCCATCATTAAGGAGCCTCACCCTGCGGGACATGCCCTCCTCATGTTTCTACCATCCGCAAGGTGGTACAGGAGCCCAAAGACACACTCACTCATTGTTTTAGGAACAGCTTCTTCCCCCTCCACCATCAGATTTCTGAACGGTCCATGAACACTTCCTCACTAGTATTTTTGGCAATATTTATTTTGTAATTTATAGCAGCTTTATGTCTTGCTGCAAAACAACAAATTTCATGTCATTTAAGTTAGTGTTAATAAACCTGATTCTGGTTCTGAAGAGATATTAGGACCTTTGTCCCCTTGCACCTTGTTCTGTCATTCGGTTATGTCAGAGTTGGTGTGAACTAACGTCTATTCCCCCTGATTCCTTAATATCCACAAGTTTAGTCATCTCTGTATTAAATATACTCAGTAACTGAGAGCCCATGGCTCTGATGAGTAAAAACTTCCAAAACTGTTCTCTGGGGGAAGAAATTATTTGGCTTTCCATCAGCATAGGTGCAACATAAGACTGTGTGCTTAGCCCCCTGCTCTACTCACTTTACACTTTTCACTGTGTAACTGAGCGTAGTTCCAATGCCATATACAAGTTTGCTGATGACACTACTGTTGTAGGTGGTGACAAATCAGCATATGGGAGAGAGATTGAAAATCCGGCTGAGTGGTGCCACAACAACAACCTCCTACTCGATGCCTGCAAGACCAAGGAGCTGATTATTGACTTCAGGAGGATGAAACCAGAGGTCCGTTAGCCAGTCCTCATCAGAGGATCAGTGGTGGAGAGGGTCAGCAACTTTAAATTCCTTGGTGTTATCATTTCAGATTGCATTTTCTGGAAACGTGGATCAGGGTAAGAATGGTCTGCAGGGCAAGGGTTTTTCAAGAGGATATATCTTAAAAAGTTGGCATATATCATCAAGGACCCCCACCACTCAACACTACCATCAGGAAGGAGATACATGAACTCAAAGACATGCACTCAACATCTTAGAAACAGCTTCTTCCCCTCTGCCATCATATTTCGGAATAGACAATTAACCCATAAATACTACCCCGCTATTTTTGCTCCCTCTTGCAATTTTATCTATTTCTTGTCGTAATTTATTGTGTTTGTTTTGAGGCACATTTCTCTCTGACGCTGTGATATTCAGAAGCGTGTCACGAGTGAACCTAAGACCACTGCTTCATTATTTTGCTCTCTTTTTGAACTATTTATTAATTTTTAAATGTATTTTTATTATATTTATAGTGATTTTTATGTATTGCACTGTACTGCTGCCACAAAACATCAAATTTCATGACAAATGTCAATGATAGTGACACAGTAGTGTAGCAGTTAGCACGACGGTATTACAGCTTGGGACATTGGAGTTCAGAGTTCAATTCCAGCACTGTCTGTAAGGAGTTTCTACATTCTTCCCGTTACCTCATGAGTTTCTAGGTGCTCTGGTTTTAAAGTTCAAAGAAATACCAGTTAGGAGATTACAGTCGGTCCTCCTTATCCGCGAATTCCGCATGCGCAAATTCAACCAACCGCGAATCGCGAAAACCCAGAAGTGCTCTTCCAGAACTTGTTGTTCGAGCATGTACAGACTTTTTTTTCATGTCATTATTCCCTGAACAATGCAGTATAACAACTATTTTACATAGCATTTACATTGTATTAGGTATTATGAGTAATCTAGAGATGATTTAAAGTATACGGGAGGATATGCGTGGGTTATTGTTGATCGGGATCGAAAAAAATCGGAAGTTCTCTTATTAAGTAAGTAAGAACAAGTACATCCAGTATTATTTAGCGTCAGTTAGTCAAACGTTTGTCTTAGTATATAGTATATATTTTATCTTTCTATGCATATAAAACACTTAAGAATGTATGTTTCAGCACTGGGCTTGGGAAGTTCCCGAGTTCGATCCAGTGACAGATCGCTATCGAGTGCACTCTCCACCGTGCCGGGTTGATGTGGAGGATCACAAACCCAATAATTAAACCACTGCGTTGCTTAGTAATAATTGTAGCTTTCATTGGGCAGAGCCTTTCTCATTTTATCCTTTAAAATTGTTCCGATCGTCGACCGACATAGCCTAACACTTATACAATGACCGATGGCATTTCACCTCTTTCCGATCGCTTTATTATTTCCACTTTATTTTCAATCGTGATCGTGATTATTTTCATGAACAGAAACACTGCGGATTCAGAGCTCTGCTGCCGTGTCTTAATGCCCACCGCACTGCGCCAGGTTGAATAAGGTCTGGGGTTCCGCTGGGTCCTAAGATCCACCACATTTAGACAGGTTGAATAAGGGACTTGAGCATTCGCGAATTTTGGTATCTGTGAGGGGTCCTGGAACCAATCCCTTGCGGATAAGGAGGGCTGACTGTACTTGCTCATTGTAAATTGTCCTCTGATTGGGCTAGTGTTAGATAGGTGGGTTGCTGGGCAGTGAGGCTCGATGAGATGTAAGGGCCTGTTCTGCGTTTTATCTCTGAATAAGTACTAAATCTTATTCTGACTGACGTGTTTCCCATTCTGGTGCCCTGTTCCTTACTTTTCTGAAGGGGCTTTGCATCTGTTGAGGACTTTGGAAAGCTGGCAAGATTCTCCTATGTGTTAATGTCTTTTTGCACAACAGCCACCACACAGATGTCCTATCCTGAAGTCCCTCCAGAGTATTTGCCAGATGCTGGTCTTTAATGTAATCATTGTCGTGTAATCAGATAACCCTGACTTGAGCATATGGGATCACTTGCATGCAAGTACAATATACACAGCTGTACAAGGCACTCAAAAGATTTGTAGGAATGTAGAAATAGGAAAATGTGGTTTGAAGGCTGTGTTTTTTTAAAATTTGATAATAGCATCAGTAATCAAACACCCTTGAAGGAGATAGATACAATAATGGTATCAATTAAATATGTAATTAAAACAAGATTAACAGATTAAAACTTTATTCGCTGCATTAATCATGATTAATGGTTTTAATCACTTGTCAATCCTATCAGAAATGAATCATAATTTTCCAGGAGTTACAGACTCACAAGTCACCAATATGTAACATGAGAATTAATTTTTGGACATGTACTGTTAGCTGTGGAGGTGTGTCCCCTGTGCTATATAGCCACTTGGTGTGCTCAAGTGTATTTTGCCTATAAGCTGATTGAGAAGATCTGATATTAGTCCTGATGTACTTGGCCCAAACCATCAACAGTTTATTCCTCTTCATAGATGCTGCCTGACCTCCTTCTGAGTTCCTCCAGCATTGTGTGTGTGTGTGTGTGTGTTGATCTGGATTTCCAGCATCTGCTGAATCTCTGGTGTTGAGCGTTTGAGGGCCACACTTTGTCTGTGAGCCAATGCTGTGCAAAATTTAAAAAAAAATCTTTTTCTCCAGTTGCCCACCCTTCCCAGAATCAGCAAAGGGTGATTGTTATCAGAGAGGGCAAGGGTACACTCTGCAATCTAGGTCTGTAAAGTTACTCACACAGTCAGATTTCTGTGTATCGGTTGGCTCCTTTGCATTTTCCAGTTTATGATGCTTGGCCCACAAGCCTTCACAACCATGTCAGAATGCAAGCTGAGGCATGCAGAACTTAAAAGCTGAGTTCCATGATTGTTTAACAAAGAAATGCTGGAGAGATCTGTACAAGATTAACATAACTGCTGTCTTTGTGGCTTCCTGTTTTGGATTAAATATGCCTGCAGGAAACACAAGTCCGTCTCAGCTCTTCAAAGTGAGGATACCGTAACCCTTTCTGTACTGTTTTATTTAAGCAGCACAAGTTCTTAATTTGAAGCATTGTTAGTACTCAGCTTGGTGTTGGGGAGAGACGAGAAGGAATGGTTTTGTATTGGTATCGCATTTTTTGGACCATCCATATAACAGAAGGCAGAAGTTAAAATGATTCTTTTTCAGAATGCAAGAAGTTCAAATAATTTGTGAAGCTTTAAAAGCCACTCAACCAGCCAATCTATACTCAGTGGCCACTTTATTAGGTACACCTGGGCACCTGCTCGTTAATGCAAATATCTAATTGGCCAATCAGGTGGTAGCAACTCCATGCATAAAAGCATGCAGACAGGGGCAAGTCCTTTGGGCAGCCTGGTAGTGTAGTGGTTAGCACAACAGTACAGGTGACCTGGGTTCATTTCCCTGCGCTGCCCGTAGGGTGTTTGTATGTTCTCTTGGATTTCATCCAGATGCTCTGGTTTCCTCCCACAGTCCAAAGACATTCTAATTGGTAGGTTAATGGATCATTGTAAAATTGTCCCATGATTCGGCTCGGATTAAATCAGGGATTGCTGGGCAGCAGGGCTTGAAAGCCCAGAAGGCCTATTCTACACTGTATCTCAATAAATAAATAAAGGCTTGGTTGATGTTCAGACCCAACATCAGATTGGGGAAGAAATGTGATCTAAGTGACTTTGACTGTGGAATGATTGTAGGTGCCAGACAGGGTGGTTTGAGTATCTCAGAAACTGCTGATCTTCTGGGATTCCCATGTACACAGCCTCAGGAATTTACAGAGAATTGTGCGAAAAACAAATTAAAAAAAAAATCCAGTGAGTGGCAGTTCTGTGGGTGAAAACACTTTGGTAATGAGCGAGATCAGGGGAGAATGACCAGACTGGTTCAAGCTGACAGGAAGGCAACAGTAACTCAAACCACACATTTACAACAGTAGAGTAGAAGAGATGATAATATATGGATATAATGTAGAAATGTGAACCCAAATGAATGTCGAATCATTTATCAGAGAGTGCAGTGGTTCTACCCTGTTGGATAGCATCTCAGTATCGTGTTCAATTCTGCGTGCCTCAAGGCTGGTTTCTGTGACAGCTCTGTTTGGGTTTTTCTTTGAGTAATGGATACCTTGGGTGACTCCTTTCTGAGGTATATGAAACATACTAAATGCTGTGGGTAAAATGGTGATGAATAGATTCAAAGCTGATCAAACAAATCTGTAACATCAGAAATGCCTTCTTCTTTGCAAAGGCCCTTGAATTATCTAGTGTAGTGCAAGAAATCCTGGATTCGGAGCGCTAGAAGGTTCTACAACGGAAAGGGTGCATGAGTATCTTGTGACACTTTATTCAACACATCTATCCCCCAGCTGAAGAATATATTTATGCCCTTTCATGTCTAGTGCAGTATTCAGTGTGGGCCAGTCTCTGCAAGCACTCTGCTGCATGTAGATTTCTAAATGTGCTTTTATAAAACGATGAAAGGATTTCTGATATCATCAACGAGATACCACAGGGAAAAAAAATGTTCAAGAGCTCAGAGAATACTTACACAACACACTATCAGTTTATTGTATTGCAGTCAATCCAAAGATTTCCCACGTCATCCTTCCTTTCCTAGACGATTCTCATAGAACATTACAGACCCTTTGTCCCATGATGATGTGCCAACCTTTTAACCTACTCTAAGATCAATCTAATCCTTCCATTATTAGAGGGATAGATAGAATGGGTGGATAAGTACAGGGATGGGAGAGGTATGGAGGGCTATGTGTGGGTTGATAGGACTAGGCAGATTAATAATTCGACACCTACTATATGAGCCGAAGGGCCTGTTTCTGTGCTGTAGCCCTCTGACCAGAGGATGTCATTTAGGGTGAGTGGAATAAAATTTTGGTGGGGGGGGGTGGGGTGAGTGGCAGGATGTCAGAGTTATGATTTTTACACAGAGTGGTAAATGCTTAAAATGCATTGCCAGGGATGGTGGTAGAGGCAGATATATTAAGGTCATTTCAGAGCCTTTAGTTAGGCCCAAGGATGATAGTAAAATGGAGGCCTACGTAGGAGGGGAGGGTTAGTTTGATCTTAGAGAAGGTTAAAAGGTCAGCACAACATTGTGGACCAAATGGCCTGTACTGTGTTGTAGTGTTCTCTGACCCACTCAATAAACCAGCAACTGGGTTTTGGATAGAATTTCCATTATATGAGTGGCAATTCTCTAACAAAGGAGGTGTAAGGCCCTCCTTCCCTCCGCTAGCCTGCAGGTCACCCTTGGGCAAGGTGTAGCACCTGTTTAGCCTCTGATTGGGGTCATGTGAAGCCACGGGAGCAGGTGGTGCAGATCACGAGTCCTGGTTATGCGACAACTGACGCCAAGCAGACAATCTCTGAAGAGTATTGACAGTCACTGGGGTCACCTGTCTTGTAAGGACACTGCCCAGAAGAAGGCAATGGCAAACCACTTCTGTAGAAATATTTGCCAAGAACAATCATGGGAATTTGAGCATGATCGCTTACGTCAATACAACATGGCACAGAACGATTATGGCCTCTAATCATGCTACTTATAGAAAACACAGAGAAAACAGAAGAAGATTAAACCCTTCTGCCTACAATGTTGTACCAAACTAATGAAATGTGTAACTTACTAAATGCCTAACTAAACTAATCCCTTCTGCCTAAACAATACCCATAACAACACAGACAAATTGCTGGAGGAAATCAGCAGGCCAGGCAACATCTATGTAAAGGAGTAAGCTGCCGCCATCTCAGGCCGAGCCCCTTCATAGGACTCGTGTTTGCAATGCCCATTCCCTGCACATTCATGTGCCTATCGAAGAACCTCTTGAATGCCCCCATTGTATTTGCCTCCACCACAATGCCAGGCGGTGTATTCCAGTCACCCAGCACATTCTGTCTCAAGCAAACTTGCCTTGCACATCTCCCTTGAACTTGCCCCCTCTCAACTTAAATGCATGCCCTTTGGAAAAATATACTGGCTAATACTTCACCTATGCCTCTTGTATTCTTATAAGCCACTTCCATGTGTCTCCTTAGCCTTTGCCTCTCCAGCGAAAACAGCCCAGGTTTGTCCAATCTCTCCTTACGGCACATCCCTCTAATCCAGGGGTTCAAGCCTGGGGTCCACACACCCCCCTTGGTTAATATTAGGGGTCCATGGCATAAAAAAAAGTTGGGGCCTCCTGCTCTGCCCCTTGGTTTGATGTTTCAATATATAAAGCTTGAATCTCCCGTGTCCTGGACTTGTATGTGTCCGGATACAGGAAATGGGCAGGAAGCAACTTTGCAGACACTACCCACCCTGCAAACTGTCTTTTCCAAATGCTCCCTTCAGGAAAGCACCATAGGGCTTTTAAAACAAAAACTTCACACCATTTTAAACACTTGCCGTCCGTCTTGCATGTGTTGCCATCTTAAAAGTTATTTCTCCCCCAGGCAATTAATTTGATCAACTGTTCCAGTTAGCCCCCCACACACACCACCCCCTTTGTCTATTACCCCCATCACTGTGCTGTAAACACTTTAAGCCACTTTTAATAATACTATTTTCATTGTAAATATATGCTGGTGTTTATATATTTATGCACATTTTATCCCATATCAGTACTTTAACCTCTAAACTTAATTTTTATATAGTTTAGTTTATACACTCATTGAGCACTTTGTTAGAGACAGTGTTGTCTTCTGCTGCTGTAGCCCAACCACTTCCAGGTTCGATGTGCTATGCATTCAGAGATGTTCTAAAGTGTAGTTATTTGAGTTACTGTTGCCTTCCTGTCACCTTGAATCAGTCTGGCCATTCTCCTCTGACCTCTCTCATGAACAAGGCATTTTCAGCCACAGAACCGCCACACCCTATATGTTTCTTCTCCATTCTGATGTTTGGTCTGAAGAACAAACTTAGATGCTTTTATGCATTGAATTGCAGCCACATGATTGGTTGATTAAATATTTGGATTAACGAGCAGGTGTACTTAATAAAGTGGCCACTGAGTGTAACTGTTGAAGTCCCTCAAAGTTGCCACGCAAGCGTGTGGGGGGGTTCAGGTGATTGTGTTGAGGTAGTGTTGCAGCCCTCTGATTGACCACGTATTGAATATTGTGTTCAGTTCTGGTCACCTCATTATAGGAAGGATGTAGAAGCTTTAGAAAGGGTGCAGAGGAAACTTACCATGATGATGCCTGGATTAGAGAGTATGTCTCATGAAAATAGGTTGAACAAGCTGGGATTAAAGGAAACTAAAGGGGAGATGTCAGAGGCAGGTTTTTTACGCTAAGAGTTGTGGATGCATGGAACATCCTTCCAGGGCTGGTGGTAGTGGAAAAAAAAGATTAGGTACATTTTTAAAAAAACTCTCAGATAGTCATTTGGGTGGAAGTGTTAGATTAATCTTAGAGTAGGGTGAAAGTTAGCACGGCATTGTGATCTAAATGGCTTGTTATGTTCTATGTAAGGCAGAGAGAGTTCCTCTGTATCTTAAAGGAAGGTATCAACTATAGAAAACTAGCTGAATGTTTACGGCACTCTGAACCTGGCAGCCGAGGGGAAGGAGCAGCATTTTACAAATGGGGCCATCACGGCAGAATGGTGGCATTCAGTATTACATTGGATGCGGTTGTTTTGGAAGCCGGATCAGGGAACCTCGACTGTTTATTCCCCTCCACTGGAGCTGCCTGACTTGCTGTGTCCCTCTGGAAAGGAAAGATTGGTTTTCAAAATCTCCAGAATTAAAGGAAAGAGGAAAACATTTTTAAAACATTAGACCATTGTGCTATTTACATTCTTATGCATTATTTTGAACAAAGTTTGCCAACTTTAAAGAAGAACTTTTTTTGAGTGCTCATATTTCAGGTTCTATCTGTGAATTTGGGTACAGAAGTCTATCCAGAGATTAGTAAACTAGCCACAGGGTGTTTTGAAACACATGGCAGTGATTTTCTTTGCACAAGCTCGTTCACTTGTCTTACTTTTCGGCTACAAAGCATATTTGCTTAGAATTTATGATTGTGACTTTCCTCCCCCTTCCTTCGTTTGACATGCAGTTTCCTCTGGAAAAAGAAAGTGAAGTGGATGAAGACCTATGAGATTAACAATTACAAGAGGAAAAATGGGGTGAGGGGAAAGCACCCTCGAAATTACAGCTTTTGTTGCGTTTTCCCTGGCAATCATATCCCCTGCAGAAGTGATAAGCACAACACTGCTTTAATCAATACTAGTAAAATATGCAGCGATGTGGATAATTTATTTCTTTCTCGGCTCACTGTTGAAGCAAATATATTGTAGCAGTGCATGGAAGTAAATATCCTGATGTAACAGACTGATGTGTTGCATATGGTCCGGATTAGAATGTACCACATATTACCCCGGCACGTCCCGCTGTGAATGGAAACATTTGTGTCTCCATTCGGTGCGTTAATCAGTTTAAAATGTTAAAAATGTGCATATTTGGGTGGCCCCACGGTCCTGGCCATTTTCATCCATTTTACTTGATGTTTAATGTTCAAGCAAACTGCAGAAGGCAAGGACTAAAAATGGACATTGTGCAACAGACAGAGAATGTTGGAGGAACTCAGCAGGTCAAGCAGTGTCTATGGAGAGGGATAAACAATCTCAGGATAAAACAAAACAAACGCCTGACATTCCCCCCCCCTCTTCCAGACTTCCCTCCAATCACCTTAAGATTATGGCCACCTCATATCATAAACACAAGAGATTCTGCAGATGCTGGAAATCCAGAGCAACACACACAAAATAGTGGAGGAACTCAGCAGGTCAAGTAGCATCAGGGCGGGGAATAAACAATTTCAGGATGAGAGCATTCATCAGGAAAGGAAGGGGGCAGAAGCCACAATAAAGTAGTCAGGGAAAGGGGAAGGAGTGCAAGCTTGGTGATAGGTGAGACCAGGTGGGGAAGGTACTATAGAGGTAGAAGGTAGCTGAGGAGGTGGTGGAGGGGTAATGACATTAGAAGCTGGGAGGTGATTGGTGGAAAAGGTAAAGGGCTGAAGAAGAAGGAACCTGATAGGAGAGGAGAGTGGACCATGGAGGAAAGGAGAGAGGGGAACCAAATGGAGGTGATGGGCAGGTAAGGAAAAGGGGTAAGAGGTGAGCCAGAATGGGGAATAGAGAAACGGAGATGTTGCGAGGGGGGGAATATTACTGGAAGTTGAAGAAATTGATGTTCATGCCATCTCCTCCTACCCACTTCCCCCCTCACCTGGTTTCACCTATTACCTTCCCCCACCTTCTTTTCTGACTTCTTCATCAGAATCAGGTTTATTATCACCGGCATGTGATGTGAAATTTGTTGACTTGGCAGCAGCAGTTCAATACAATACATAATCTAGCAGAGAGAAAAAAAAATAATAGTAATAATAAATAAAATAAATCATAATAAATAAACAAGTAAATCAATTACATATATTGAATAGATTTTTTAAAATGTGCTTTCTTAACTACCCTATCTACCTGTGAGGCAACTTTCAGGGATCTGTGGACATGTACCCCCAGATCCCTCTGCTCCTCCACACAACCAAGTATCCTGCCATTTACTTTGTACTCTGCCTTGGAGTTTGTCCTTCCAAAGTGTACCACCTCACACTTCTCCGGGTTGAACTCCATCTGCTATTTCTCAGCCCACTTCTGCATTCTATCAATGTCTCTCTGCAATCTTCGACAATCCTCTACACTATCTACAACACCACCAACCTTTGTGTCGTCTGCAAACTTGCCAACCCACCCTTCTACCCCCACATCCAGGTCGTTAATAAATATCACAAAAAGTAGAGGTCCCAGAACAGATCCTTGTGGGACACCACTAGTCACAACCCTCCAATCTGAATGTATTCCCTCCACCACGACCCTCTGCCTTCTGCAGGCAAGCCAATTCTGAATCCACCTTGCCAAACTTCCCTGGATCCCATGCCTTCTGACTTTCTGAATAAGCCTACCGTGTGGAACCTTGTCAAATGCCTTACTAAAATCCATGTAGATCTCATCCACTGCACTACCCTCATCTATATGCCTGGTCACTTCCTCAAAGAACTCTATCAGGCTTTTTTGGAGTGGAATTGTCAGGGAGTGGAATTTCCTTGCACTCACTCCTCTGAAAAGTGGGAATGACTGGATTTCAAAGTAGTGTACAACATGGCTGTGCATAATGCTTTACAGTGCCAGCAATTTAGGGTTCAATTCCCGCAGCAGTCTTTAAGGAGTTTGGTCCTTCTCCCCATGAGCGCGTGCGTTACCTCCTATGTTACAAAAAGACATATGGGTTTTTAAGGTTTAGTAAGTTTTGGCATGTTATGCAGACACTGGGGGCACTTGTGGGCTACCCCCCAGCACATCCTCAGGCTGTGTTGGTCATTGATGCAAATGATGCATTCCATTGTATGTTTCGATTTACATGTGACAAATGAAACTACTCTTAAAAAGAATTTGCTATTTGCAGATTCAACAAGAACATAGTGCCCAGCTTCAAAGCAGACATTCACAATAGAACAAAGAAATACAAAACAGTGGAAAACTACACACAAAAGATAGCTAATAAGAAATGTGCAAAAGAAGACGAACCAAGCAAATACCAAAAAAAAACCCACTAATAATAAGTAAGTAAATCAGCGATGTTGAGAACCTGAGTTGTAGAGTCCTTGAAAGTGACTGTGTAGATTGTGGAATCAGTTCAGCGATAAGATGAGTGAAGTTATTATCTATGCTGGTTCAGGAGTCTGATGGTTGTAAACGTTATTACTGTTCTTGAACCTGCTGGTGTGGGACCCAGGGGTCCTGTACCTCCTGCCCAATGGTAGTACTGAGTAGAGAGCATGTCCTAGATGGTGGGGGTCCTTGATGATAGATGCTGTTTTATCGTGGCAGTGCTCCTTGTACAAGTGTTCAATGGTGGGGAGTGATGGCTGGGCTGTATCCAACACTTAGGGTTATTGCAAGAAATTCTACCGCAGCATGCTTGGTGACAGAACCGGCCCAAGGTGACCGAAACACTGTGCACCACTGGGTACCAAAATAAAAAGCTGCTGGATATCCAAAAATCAAAATGTATCCTAGTCATATCGATATGAATTCATATCTATATGTAAAATATCTAAAACCAGGAAATGCTAGAAAAACTTGGCAGTCAGGCAGATTCAGTGGAAAGGGAAACAGAGCTAATCTTTTAGGTCAGTCGTCAGATCTGAGATAACTGTCTCTCCCTAGTAAGTTTTACCAGCATTGTCTAGTTTTGTTAAGGATTTGTTTGTAGATTTCTAGTTTTGCTGTTAGAATGTGGGCATCCGAAGCACAATTTTGTTTGTGCTTATACTCTGCACACCTCCATAAGCAGCAAATACATTCATCAGCTACTCATAACTTGGACATTAATGAGCTATTTATTAGTAGTAGGAATCACCTCAGAGTAAATACAGTCGGCCCAATTGAATGTCAAGAAAACTTCAAGTTTGAGTAATTTTCTTTTAGTGTATTTTGGAGTTTCTGGATATTAAACTTTAATACTGCCAAAGGTCTTTGAACAGGTCATTGATGAAAAGAATAAGCTTTCTAGCTTTGCTTGATAACTCCTGGATGCACTATAAGACCATAAAATACAGGAGCAGAATTAGGTCATTTGGCTCATCGAGTCTCCTCCACCATTCCATCATGGCTGATCCAACTTTCGTCTCAGCCCCAAGGTGCTGCCTTCTCCCCATGTCGCTTCATGCTCTAACTAGTCAAGAATCTATCAACCTCTGCCTTAAATATATATAAAGACTTGGCCTCCACAGTTACCTGTGTCTAAGAATTCCACAGATTCATCACTCTCTGGCTAAAGAAGTTCCTCCTCATCTCTGTCCTAAAAGGACGTTCCTGGATTCTGAGCCTGTGTCCTCTGGTCTTAGATTCTCACGTCATAGGAAACATCCCCTCCACATCCACTCTATCAAGGCCTTTCACCATTGGATAGGTTTCAGAGGTCACCCCTCATTCTTTTGAATTCCAGCGAATACAGGCCCAGAGCCATCAAATGCTCTTCATATGACAAGCCATTCAATCCTGGAATTATTTTCATGAAGCTCCTTTGAACCCTCTCCAGTTTCAACACGTCCTTTTTAAGATAAGGGGCCCAAAACTGCTCACAATACTTCAGGTGAGACCTCACCAGTGCTTTACATACTTGCCTTTGTATTCTAGTCCTCTTGAAATAAATCCTAACATTGCATTTGCCTTTCTCACCACAGACCCAACCTGCAAATTAACCTCTCGGGAATCCTGCACAAGGATTCCTAAGTCCCTTTACACCTCAGATTTTTGAATTTTCTCTCCATTTTGAAAATAGTCAATCTTTTCATTTCTTCTACTAAAGTGCATGACCATACACTTCCTGACAATGTATTTCATCTGCAATTTCTTTGCCCATTCTCCTAAGCTGTCTAAGTCCTACTTTGGCCTCTCTATTTCCTCAAAACTACTTGTCCCTCCACCTATCTTCATATCCTCTGCAAACTTTGCAACAAAGCCATAAATTCCATAATCTAAATCATTGACATATAATGTAAAAATAATTGGTTCCAACACCCTGTGGAACACCATTAGTTACCGGCAGCCAACCAGAAAAGGATCCCTTTATTCCCACTCTCTGCCTCCTGCCAGTCAGTCACTGCTTTATCCATGCTAGAAACTTTCCTGTAATACCATGGGCTCATAGCTTGTTAAGCAGCTTCATGTCTGGCACCTTGTCAAAAGCCTTCTGAAAATCCAAATACACCACATCAACTGATTTTCCTTTCTCTATCCTGCTTGTCATTTCTTTAAAGAATTCCAACAAATTTGTCAGGCGGGATTTTCCCTTAAGGAAGCCATGGCCTATTTTATTTTGTGCCTCCAAGTACCTGGAGATCTCATCCTTAATAATCGACTCCAACATCTTCCCAACCACTGGGATCAGGCTAACTGGCCTATAATTTCCTTTCTTCTGTCTTTCAGCCTTCTTGAAGAGCGGAATGACATTTTCCAGTCTTTCGGAACCATTCCAGAATCTAGTGATTTTTGAAAGGTCTTTACTAATGCCTCCACAATCTCTTCAGCCTCCTGTTTCAGAACTCTTGAGGTGTACACCATTTGGTCCAGGTGACGTATCTACATTCAGACCTGTCAGTTTTCCAGCCTGCTCTCTAGTTATGACCCCTGACACCTGGAATTTCCACCATGCTGCTCGTGTCTTCCACAGTGAAACATGATGCAAAATACTTACTCAGTTCATCTGCCATTTCGTTGTCCCCCATTACTTCTTCTCCAGCATCATTTTCCAGCAGTCTAATATGCACTCTTGCCTCTCTTGTAGAAGGAACCCTCAAATAACATAAAGTAGTTATCTGTAGTCAAGTCAAGTCAAATCAAGTCACTTTTATTGTCGTTTCAACCATAACTGCTGGTACAGTACATAGTAAAAATCAGACAACTTTTTTTCAGGACCATGGTGTTACATGACACAGTACAAAAACTAGACTGAACAACACACAGAAAAAGACACAGAAAAAAACTAGACTGCAGACCTACCCAGGACTGCATAAAGTGCACAAAACAGTGCAGGCATTACAATAAATAATAAACAAGACAATAGGGCAGTAAGGTGTCAGTCCAGGCTCTGGGTATTGAGGAGTCTGATAGCTTGGGGGAAGAAACTGTTACATAGACTGCTCGTGAGAGCCCGAATGCTTCGGTGCCTTTTTCCCAGACGGCAGGAGGGAGAAGAGTTTGTATGAGGGGTGCATGGGGTCCTTCATAACGCTGTTTGCTTTGCAGATGCAGCGTGTAGTGTAAATGTCCGTTATGGTGGGAAGAGAGACCCCGGTGATCTTCTCAGCTGACCTCACTATCCCTTTGACCTCACATCCTCTGAGTACTCTACCAAGAATGTTGTCTGGTCCAGCAGCCTTCCATGGGTTGACCCTGCACAGGGTTCTTCTCACATTGGCCACGGTTGGACACAGTACCTGGTCATTTGCAGGGTCTTGCGATCTGAGATGGTGCAATTTCCGAACCAGACAGTTATGCAGCTGCTCAGGATGCTCTCAATGCAACCCCTGTAAAATGTGATGAGGATGGGGAGTGGGAGATGGACTTTCCTCAGCCTTCGCAGAAAGCAGAGACGCTGCTGGGCTTTCTTTGCTATGGAGCTGGTGTTGAGGGACCAGGTGAGATTCTCCGCCAGGTGAACCCCAAGAAATTTGGTGCTCTTAACGATCTCTACCGAGGAGCCGTCGATGTTCAACGGGGAGTGGTCGCTCCGTGCTCTCCTGAAGCCAACAACCATCTCTTTTGTTTTGTTCACATTCAGAGACAGGTTGTTGGCTCTGCACCAGTCTGTTAGCCACTGCACCTCCTCTCTGTAAGCTGACTCGTTCTTGCCGATGAGACCCACCATGGTCATGTCATTGGCAAACTCGATGATGTGGTTCGAGCTGTGTGTTGCAGCACAGTCGTGGATCAGCAGAGTGAACAGCAGTGGACTGAGCAACCAGCCCTGGGGGGCCCCCGTTCTCAGTGTGATGGTGTTGGAGATGCTGCTCCCGATCCAGACTGACTGTGGTCTCCCAGTCAGGAAGTCTAGGATCCAATTGCAGAGGGAGGTGTTTAGGCCCAATAGACTCAGCTTTCCAATCAGTTTCTGAAGGATGATTGTGTTGAATGCTGAACTGAAGTCTGTGAACAGCATTCAAACGTACGTGTCTTTTTGGTCCAGGTGGGTTAGGGCCAGGTGGAGGGTGGTGGCAATGGCATCGTCTGTTGAGCGGTTGGGACGGTACGCAAACTGCAGGGGGTCCATTGAGGGTGGCAGCAGGGTCTTGATATGCCTCATGACGAGCCTCTCGAAACACTTCATGATGATGGATGTGAGTGCAACGGGACAGTAGTCATTTAAGGAGGACACTGAAGACTTCTTCAGCACGGGGACGATGGTGGCGGCTTCGAAGCACATTGGAACGGTGGCGCTGCTCAGGGAGATGTTGATGATGTCAATGAGAATATCTGCTAGCTGGTCTGCACATCCTCTGAGCACTCTACCAGGAATGTTGTCTGGTCCAGCAGCCTTCCGTGGGTTGACACTGCACAGGGTTCTTCTCATATCGGCCACGGTGAGACACAACACCTGGTCGTTTGTAGGAGGGGCGGACTTCCTCGCCGCCATGTCATTTTCCACCTCAAAATAAGTGTAGAAGTTATTCAGCACATCTGGGAGGGAGGCATCACCTGCACAGTCAGGTGATGTTGTCCTGTAATTGGTGATGTCCTGGATGCCCTTCCACATGCACCATGTGTCGCCACTGTCCTGGAAGTGACTGTGGATTAGCTGGGCATGTGCATGCTTTGCCCCTCTGATGGCTCGGAACAATTTGACCCTCGCTGTTGTTAGAGCTGCCTTGTCACCTGCTCTGAAGGCAGAGTCGCGGGTCCTCAGCAGCGCACGCACCTCTGCGGTCATCCATGGCTTCTGGTTGGCGCGTATAGTGATGGTCTTGGACAGAGTAACATCATCAATGCACTTGCTGATGTAGCTGGTTACTGATGCTGTGTACTCCTCTAAGTTGGTAGATTCGCCATCGGTTGCAGCCTCCCTGAACATGTGCCAGTCAGTGCTCAAAGCAGTCTTGAAGAGCAGAGATGGCTCCTGCTGGCCAGGTTTTCACCTGCTTCTGAACTGGTCTGGAGCGCCTGACGAGCGGTCTGTATGCTGGGATTAGCATAACAGAGATGTGGTCTGAGTAGCCGAGGTGAGGGCGGTGCTCCGCCCGGTATGCATCAGGGATGTTTGTATAAACCAGGTGAAACACGTAATGTAATGTTGTCTGGAAGATTCACAACCTTGATCTCCACTCCACATTGACAAATACAGTACTGTGCAAAAGTCCGACACACCCTCGAACGAGGTTGTGAATCTGGCAGGAGCAGAGGATCTTGGGAATGGTGAGGGTGGAGCACAGGAGGGGCGTAGGACAGGTGGCAGAGAAGGAGTTCTAGGCCGGGGGATGGAACAGATACGGGCACACCCAGCCCTGAGACACTAGACAAAGTCATTTGATTCCAAACAATTTGTTAATTGATCATTACAGTGTGTCTCTCTGGCGGTCCCCTCTCTTTTCCCCTTTTCCCAGTCGTGATTCCTCTCTCCCTGACCCCTCCCCACTCCCAATCCACAATATCAGAATCAGAATCAGGTTTATCATCACTCTCATATGTCATGAAATTTGTTTTTTTTTGTAGCAGCAATCGAGTGCAACACATAAAATTACTACAGTTCTCTGTAAAAGTCTTAGCACTCTAGGTAGGTAGATATGTATGATGATGTTGATGTGTTGTGCATGATGGTTTACATACGTAGGTTGATTGTATGTTCAGAAAGTGACACTAGGCACAGGAGTGACTGACAGGAAATGATAAAGGAGTGCTGGTTGGGAGAGTGGAGGGGTGCATTAGTGGGTGGAAGTGTTGATCAGATTTACTGCTTGAGGAAAGTAAATGCTTTTGAGCCTGATTTGTCTGGCATGGATGCTACAAAGCCTCCTTCTGCTGGGAGTGGGACAAATAGTCCATGAGTGGGGGGGGCGGGGGGTAGTCTTTCATGATGTTACTGTTACTGGCCCTTTTCTGACACCCTTCTGTATATATGTCCTTGATGGCAGGTAGGCTGGTGCCAGTGATGGGTTGGGCAATTTTGACTACCCATTGTAGACCCTTCCTGTCCGCCACAGTGCCGTTTCCATACCAGGCAGTGATGCAGCTTGTCAGGATGCTCTCTACTGCACTTCAGTAGAATGACATGAGTATTGATGTGCATAGTCCAGCTCTCATCAGCCTCCTCAGAAAACAGAGGCATTGGTGAGCTTTCCTGATAGTGCAGAATGTGTTGTGATCATGTTTCGTAAGCCTCAGGCTCTTGTGGCCCACATTATGGGGGCCCAGTACATAACACAGTTCTTTCTATCAACATATTACCAGACACTCCTTATCACCACCTCTTTACTCGAGGGGAAATATGATCTCTCTGGAAGGTGGCTTGTGTTGTGGGAGGTGTCGCTATTCCAAGATTAGAGGTTACAGAAAAACTACTTACTAAATAGGAAGTAGCTATCCCTAATTCCAGGAGGCTTAATTTCAAGGCGATTGCAGGAAAGTATAAGGGGGATGTCAGAATTAAGTTCTTTGCACAGATAGTGGTGTGTGCGTGGAGCACTTTGCCAGGGATGGTGGTGGAGGCAGCTGCGTTGGGGATATTTAGAGGCTGTTAGATTGACACGTGGATGATAGGAAAATGAAGCACTATGTAGGAGGGAAGGGTTAGATTGATCTTAGAGTAGGTTAAACGGTCAGCACATCATGGGCCGAACGGCCTGTACTGTACTCTACTCTTCTATCTTTCAATTAGAGTTCATGGATTTACTGGAGTTGCGGGGAGCTGAGATACCTTGTTCATCAAAGAGGAATGGAATTCTGAAAGTTACGGCCTGAAAAGATTTGGAGAGGCAGAAACACTCATTAGATTAGAACATAAATCATAATCCATAAATTTACAGCGTGGTACAGGCCCTTCAGCCCACAATGCTGTGCTAACTTTTTACTCCTAAAATCAATCTAACCCTTGCCTCTGACTAAACTTCCCATTTTTCTATCATCCATCTGTCTATCCAGGAGTTTCTTAATAGCCCCTAATGTATCTGCCTCTACCACCACAAAGAAAGAAAATAAAAATCTGGAGAAGTGAAAATTTTATTTCTGTAATGAGGAAGTTGAGAGTGGATGATTGACCCAAGACATTTGTGGTTGGATGCCCACATGTCAATGTACACGAAGGAAGATGTTTCCCTGCTAGAGGTAACAAGAAGGTTAACAAAGACCTCAGGGAGAAGGAAGGGAAAGTATGTTCTGTATAAATGAATTTCGATGCTGACAAAAAGCTGGGGACAGGAAATCATCACCTTTTGCACTTTACCCAGTTCTCTCTATAATGATTTCAGTTTGGAGGAGGATTGGACGGAGAAAATTGGATGTTGATACATTCTTGTTAGTCGTGTGCTTCTACTCAAGGTGAATGGTTATATTCAAGATGACTAGGTAGAAAAAATGAATACAATTTTTCGGTAAATAAGGAAGCTGTAAGCATCCTGACTGGGAAGAATCGGTCTCTCTGGTATGGTGATGCTGTGAGCAGAGGACTTGATAAACAAACTTCGGATATACCTAAAGTGACCACTGGTCCAGATGAAGGCTGCATCGACCTCCGCTGTGGGTCTTTAGCCTCGCCTGTACTATTCCCTGTTCTGCGATGATTTAACTTCTCCAGACTGAGAGCATTCCGGCTGGCTGCTTCACCACCTGGTGAGGAGCATCCAATGCAAAAGGCTGCAGAGAGTTCCAGATTCGGGCAGCTCCATCGTGGGCACAACTCTCCCTACCATTTCCAAGATGGGGTGCCTGAAGAAGGCGGCATCCATCATCAATAACCCTCACCACCCTCTTCTCATTACTACCATCAGAGATGAGGTACAGGAGCCTCATGAGTAAAGCCCTCCCCACCACTGGGCACATCTACAAGGACTGCTGTCACAAGAAAGCAGCATCCTTCATCAAGGTCTCTGACCATCCAGGCCATGCTCTCTTCTCACAGCTGCCATTGGGAAGGAGGTACAGGAGCCTTAGGTCCCACACCACCAGGCTGAGGAACAGTTATTAACCCTCAATCATCAGACTCTTAAACCAAAGTGGATAACTTCAATCACTTTTACACTGAACTGATTCCACAACCTATGGACTTATTTTCAAGGACTCTGAAACTCATGTCCTCGATATTTATTGTTATAAATATCATTTGTTTTATTTCTTTATGTATTTACACAATTGTTTGCACATTGTCTTTGTGTGCATTTTTCTTTAATTTTATTGTTTCTTTGTACTTACTATGAATGCCCACAAGAAAATTAATCTCAGGCTTGTATGTTGTGACATACATGTCCTTTGATAATTAACTTTGAACATTGAACTCTGCCATCAGATTCCTAACCAGTAAATGAAAACTATCTTGCTATATCTGAGTGCGGGTAGGTGGGACTAGGTGAGATTAAGGGTTCGGCACGGACTTGAAGGGCCAAGATGGCCTGTTTCTGTGCTGTGATTGTTATATATTTCTCTTTTGCATTATCTATTTTTTGTATCTATTAGCAAATTACATGTCTTGCACTGTACTGCTGCCGCAGAACAACATATTTCATGACATATGTCAATGATATTCAATCTGATTCTGATTGTGGACAATGTTCTTCCAGTTGCCAACAGGAATTTTGATTTGTTTTCATTCAGACCTAGCCTGACCTTGGTACAATTCCGAGCTTTGGCCACTGCCTGCATTGTGAGAGGTTCTTGAATTAGCTGTGGCATAATCTTTAACAGACGAGCTTGTAGCAAGCTGCTTACACTCTCAGCCAGCCAAATACGCAGGCGTTCAGTACTGCATACAAAATGCTGGAGGGACTCAGCAAGTCAGGCAGCATCTACAGAGGATAATAAACAGGTGACGTTTCGGGCTGAGAGCCTTCTTCACAACTGGGGGCAAAAGCCAGTATAAGGTGGGGGAAGGTGAAAGACTACAAGCTGGCAGGTGACAGGTGAGACCAGTTGAGACAGAAGATGGGTGGGTGGGGGAGGGGTGAATAAGTAGCTTGGGAGGTGATTGGTGGAAGAGTGGTTGAGGGAGGATTCTGATAGGGGAGGAGAGAAACCAGAGGAAGGTGATGGGCAAGTCAGGAGAAGAGAAGGGGTGAGAGGGAAACAAGAATGAGGAATGGAAAAAAAGAGAGAATTTGATCATGAATCCTGATGTCAGAGATCATTTGGTCCCGCATATATCCAGGATGGGCATCACAGAAAGTTGACGGACACCTTTGTATTAGAAGTTGGCAGGTTATTTCATTGTACTTCCTTTAACTTTGCTGAAGATGATTTCAGCTTTGCTGATTTTTGCATGACATTGTCTGTTTGGCTAAGAAAACTGTTTGGGACTGAGCCAGAACACAAAACAAGCCATCTTTTCATGTCCAGAGGTGCATTGTTGAAGATTTTGGGTGGATGATAACAGTTTCATGAAGCGAAGCAATCTATAAAATCACCTTTTAAAGAACTGGATCATATCTGTGGACAGTGTTATGATTCTTGAAGAACTGCAGGTTTTCTATCAAAGAAGCATATGCTATCCATTATGTCTCAGAAAGGCAAATTTGTTTCTCTTACTAAAGCATGTTTAGTTGAATCATTATTTCAACAAAATAAAAGCATTTCTCATGGCTGGTCTGTGAGTTCTTTTAGCCTGGGATGAGTGCACTGCATTGGTACTGAATGCTGCTTCTGTGTCACGGTATGTGGCGGCATGATAGCGGAGCAAATAACATCAAGCTTTATAGCGTCAGTGATTGTGATAAGGGTTCTATTTTTCTGCTGCCTGTAAGGGGTTTGTACATTCTCCCTGTTACCGCTTGGGTTCTGATTTCCTCACACTCTCTAAGGATGTACAATTGTAGTTTTTGAGTTGTGGGCATGCTATGTTGGTGTCAGAAACGTAGCGACACGGGCTGCCCCCAGTGCAATCCTTGGTCATTGACACAAAGGACACATTTCTCTGTACATTTTCATGTTTGAATGTATGTGGCAACTGAAGACAATCTTAAACACAAGAGATTGAGTAGATGTTGGAAATTCAGAGAAATGCACACAGAATGCTGGAGGAACTCAGCAGGTCGGGCAGCATCTGTGAAGAATAATAAACAGTTGATGTTTCAAACAGAGACCCTTCATCAGGATAATAAAATTAAATCTTTTAACTTTAAGTTTCTGTGGTGAATGCCACCAGACATTTTTACGTCTGCAAGTACCACAATGCTCTGCAGGACGGACATACAAACTGCCAGGATTACTCGTACATGCACTTTCACTGAGGTAAGCTCACATCAGCAAGACACATCTGTTGGATATCGGTTTTACAGATTTAGTGGGCTGACATAGTTGGCTTCCAGCCCGTTCATATGGAAAGCTGAAAAGTTCCTGGTTGTTGCTGCCTGTGGGGTATAAACTAACACAGACGTTCTCCACACACGTGTGAGCATATCGTTCCAATGTAACGAGGAGGAGGCAGCAATTGCTGGGTCTGCTGTCAAATTCCAGCAACGTTCCAGGATTTGCCATGCTGTCCCACTCCCAGATCGAGTGGATGTGGAGAGGAGGTTCCCTATAATGAGGGAGACTAAGATGAGAGGGCACAGCCACAGAATACAAGGACATCTATTTAGAACCGAGCTGAGGAGGAATTATAATTGATGTCTGTTATAAACCCACTGACCCTCACAGCTACCTGGACTACACCTCTTCTCATCCTGTTACTTGTAAAACTGCCATCCCCTTCTAAAGCATTGGTACTGTTTCCTGCACCCATGCGGAGCTAGTCGACTTCATCACCTTTGTCTCCAACTTCCACCCTGCCCTCAAATTTACCTGGTCCATTAACAACACATCCCTCCCCTTTCTCGATCTCCCTGTCTCTATCTCTAGAGAGAGCTTATCTACTGATGACTATTATAAATCTGCTGACACTCACAGCTATCTGGACTATACCTCTTTCCTCCTTGTTAAAAATGCCATCCCCTTCTCTCAATTCCTCCGTCTCCACTGCATCCGCTCTCAGGATGAGGCTTTGCATTCCTAAACTAAGAAGATGTCCTCCTTCTTCAAAGAAAAGGGCTTCCCTTCCTCCACCATCAACACTGCCCTCAACTGCCATCACTTCCATTTCACGCATGTCTGCTCTCACCCATCTTCCCACCACCCCACGAGGGATAGGGTTCTCCTTGTCCTCGCCTACTACCCCAGCAGCCTCTGCGTTCAGCTCTTAATTCTCCGTAACTTCCGCCATCTCCTGCGGGATCCCACCACCAAACACATAATTTCCTCCCCCCTACTTACTGCTTTCCGCAGAGATTGCTCTCTCTGCGATTCCCTTGTGCGTTTGTACCACCCTACTAATCTTGCTCCTGGCACTTGCAAATGGAACAAGTGCCACACCTCCTCCCTCGCCACCATTCAGGGCCCCAGACAGACCTTCCAGGTGAGGCGACACTTCACCTGTGAGTCTGCTGGGTCATCTACTGTATCCGGTGCTCCCAGTTTGGCCTCCTGTATATTGGTGAGACCCGAAGTAGATTGGCAGATCATTTTGCCGAGCACCTACAACTCCATCCACCAGAAAAAGCAGGCTCTCGTGTTGGCCACCCATTTATTTCCATTTCCCATTCCCATTCTGACAGGTCAGTCCATGGCCTCCTCTACTGTCACGATGAGGCCATGCTCAGGTTGGGGGAGCAACATATTCTGTCTGGGTAGCCTCCAACCTGATGGCATGAACATCCATTTCTCGAGCTTCTGGTAATGCCTCCCCCCTTCATTCCCCATTCCCATTTCCCTCTCACCTTATCTCCTTGCCTGTCCATCGCCTCCCTCTGGTGCTCCTCCTCCTTTTCTTTCTTCCATGGCCTACTGTCCTCTCCTATCAGATCCCCCCTTCTCAGCCCTGTATCTCTTTCAGCAATCAGCTTCCCAGCTCTTTACTTCACCTCTCTACCCCAGTTTCAGCTTTCACCTTCCACCCCTCCCCCCACTTTCTTACTCTGATTCCACATCTTTTTCTTTCCAGTCCTGATGAAGGATCTTGGCCCGAGGCGTTGATTGTACTCTTTTCCACAGGTGCTGCCTGGCCTGCTGAGTTCCTTCAGCATTTTGTGTATGTTGCTTGGATTTCCTGCATCTACAGATTTTCTCTTGTTTCTGAGGAGTAATTTCTTTAGCCAGTGAGTGGTGAATCTGTGGAATTTATAACAAGATAAATTATGAGCTGAAGCGTGCATCTTAATATAAGAGAGAATTGTTCAATACCCTCATAACATGTGAGGAATGTTTGGTGGTGCTGGGCCTTGTACTTGCTAGGGTTTAGAAAAATGAGGGGTGGATCTTATTAAAGTCTATTGAATATTGAAAGGCCTAGATAGAGTAGACATGGAGAGGATGTTTCCTCTAGTGGGGGAGTCCAGGACCAGAAGGCACAGCCTCAGAATAGAAGGATGTCATTTCTGAACAGAGATGAGCAATTTCTTTGGCTAGAGGGTGATGAATCTGTGGAATTCATTGCCACAGACGGCTGTGGAGGCCAAGTCATAGAGTGTATTTAAGGCAGAGATTGATAAGCTCTGGATTAGTAAGGGTGTCGAAGGTTACGGCAGGGAAAGCAGGAGGATGGGGTTGAGAGGATAATAAATCAACCATGATGGAATGGCTTAGCAGACTTGATGATCCATAAGGCCTAATTCAATTCCTGTGTCTTATGGTCAAAATTTAGACCCTGGGGGCGATATAAATAATGGTCATGGTGATACGTGACTTGGAGGGGACCTTGTGATGTCTCCTGCGTTCCTGATCTGCCTTTGTGTTACTCATCAAGGGAGAGGGAGATGCATTTGGAGGAGTTCAGAGATTAGTTGTAGATGGAACGAAGTGCAGAGCAGGTGGTGAATGGTGTGTGAGTTTAGATATGGATTACGCAAACTGCTTTGTTCTACACAGTGCCATGTTGAAGCTGCACTCATCCAGACAAGGGGGCTGGATTCCACTACCCTGTCTTCCAGTAGCTGTGGTAGAGATGTCTCTGAGCCTTCTAAGTATCATGCTCTGGATATTCTGCCTCGTCCCCCTGACCTACACCTAAACCATAGCCCTCCATCCACGTGCTCACCCAAACATCTCAGATGTTGAAATCTGACCTGTACCCACACTTGCAAGTACCCCCTCAGGTTCTCCTTAAATATTTCACCTTTCACCCTTAACCCATGACCTTTAGTTCTAGTATCACTCAACCTCAGTGGAAAAAGCCTGCCTGCATTCACCCTATTTATACCCCTAACAATTTTGTATATCTCTCAAATCTCCTCTCATTCTCCTGGACTCCATGGAATAAAGTCCTAACCTATTCGGCCTTTCCCTATCATTCAGGTCCTCAAGCCCAGGCAACATCGATGTAAGTTTTCTCTGTACTCTTTTGATTTTATTGCTATCTTTCCTGTAGCTATGTGACCAGAATTGCACACAGTACTCCAAATTTGGCTTCAGCAGTGTCTTATTTAACTTCAGCGTAACATCCCAACTCCTGTACTCAGTACACCTGCCCCTACACCTCCTCCCACGTTACCATTCAGGGCCCCAAACAGTCCCCATAGGTGAGGGGACACTTCACCTGTGAGTCTGTTGGGGTCATCTACTGTATCAGGTGATTCCGATGTGGCCTTCTGTATATCACTGAGACCCAACACAGAGTGGAAGACCACTTTGCCAAGCACCTACACTCCGTCTGCCAGAGAAAGCGAGATCTCCCCACGGCCACCCATTTCAATTCTACTTCCCATTCCCATTCCGACATGTCAGTCCGTGGCCTCCTCTACTATCGCGATGACGCCACACTCAGGTTGGAGGAGCAACACCTTATATTCCGTCTGGATTGCCTCCAACCTGATGGCGTGAACATTGATTTCTTGAAGTTCCTGTAATTGACCCCCTTCCCCTTCACTATTCCCCATTCCCATTTTCCTCTCTCACCTTATCTCTATACCTACCCATCACACTCTAGTGCTCCTCCCCTTTCCTTTTCTTCCATGGCCTTCTACCCTCTCCTATCAGATCCCCCCTTCTCCAGCCATTTATCTCTTTCACCAATCAAATTCCCAGCTAATTCACCCCTCCCCTTCTCCCAGTTTCACCTATCACCTTGCACTTCTTCCTCCCCTCCCCCCCCCACCTTATTGCATTATTTTCTCATCTCTTTTTCTTCCAGTTCTGATAAATGGTCTCAGCCCAATACGTTGACTGTTTGCTCTTCTCCACAGATGCTGCCTGGCCTGCTGAGTTCCTCCAGCATCTTCTGTCTATTGCTCTGATATATGAAGGCCAATTTTCAAAAACATTCTTTACAACCCTACCTAGCAATTTTTAAGAGTGCAACTGATCTATTGCACGCAGTTCCAGAAATTGATCTTTGAGATGTTGGGTCTGCCACTAGCTTTGCAAAAGATACCATTACTTTCAAAAGCATGAAGCAGGTAATGCTGCCTTATATGTTTAGATGATAGAAAGTAAACTCATCAGAGTCTGGTGATACAAACAAGAACTTATTTTCAGTTAGTCTTGAAGAAGGGTCTCGGCCCAAAACGTCGATAGCGCTTCTCCCTGTAGATGCTGCCTGGCCTGCTGTGTTCCACCAGCATTTTGTGTGTGTTGCTTGAATTTCCAGCATCTGCAGATTTCCTCGTGTTTACTTATTTGGAGCCGCTTAGTCTGTACATACATAATAACCAAGGATTTACTGTGGGCTTCGGAAAGGTTAGGATGAGGAACACACCAGTCCTCATTGAGTGATAAGTGTGAGTAATTTCAAGTTCCTGGGTGCCAACATCTCTGGCGATCTATCCTGGGCAGAACATATCGATCCAGTTACAAAGAAATGACAGCGGCTATATTTCATCGGGAGTTTGAGGAGATTTGGTATGTCACGAAAGACACTCGCAAATTTTTACAGATGTACCGTGGAAAGCGTTCTAATACGCTGCATCACCATCTGGTGTGGGGGTGGGGTTACTGCACAGGATCGAAATAAGCTGCGGAAGGTTGTAAACTCAGCCAGCTCCATCATGGGCCCTAGTATCCCCAGCATCCAGGACATCTTCAAGGAGTGATGCCTCAAAAAGGCGATATTCATCATTAAACACCCCCATCACCTCTTCTCATTGCTACCAACAGGAAGAAGGTACAGGATTCTGAAGGCACACACTCAGTGATTCAGGAACAGCCATCAGATTTTTGAATGGACATTGAACCCATGAACATAATCAGATTACTTTTTTCCCCTATTTTTGCAATACTTCTTTAATTTAGATACTTACTGTAATTTACAGTTTTATTATATATTGCAATGTATTGCTGCCATTTAACAACAAATTTCATGATATATGCCAGAGATAATAAACCTGATTCTAATTCTAACAATGGATTGTTTTTTAAATATACACATTGTTATTTGTTGGCAAGCAACCTCTCTGCTAACGAAAATTTAGTATTACTTCTGTGAAGTCTCATGTTTAATTGTAGTTGACATCTCAAATAAGATATTTTAGCTTTTCTTTTACTTTCCTTCTCCACTGTGGTGAGCGTAACACTGTACGGTGCCAGCTGTGAGAGGTTGGGGTCCGATCCCTGCCTGTAAGGAGTTTGCTTGCCCCGCCTGTGACCGCGTGGCTTTCCTCTGGGTGCTCTAGTCTCCTCTCACACCTCAAAGACGTATGAGTTAGTAAGTTTCGGACATGCTACGTCGACGCGCAAGGGTGCCAACACTTGTAGGCTGCCCCCAGCACATGCTCAGATTGTATTTGTCATTGACGTGAGCAGGATGGATGAGTTCTTCTGAAGGAAGAAGGCGTTCACATCGAGCTGAAGAAAGTAATCTCCCCAGTCTGGATGTTGGTTGGGTTGCTGAATCCATGGGAATAAGACTTTACAGATTTCCGTCTCCTTGTGTTGTGACTAACATGTCATTGGAATGTTAGCTGGGAAATTGTCTGGGTTGAGACTGGACTCATTAATACCACATTTCCAGAACTTTTATTAGCCTAGAGGGAGATAAACCAGATGCTGCACTTGTTGGCTCGAACTGCAGGACCTCTGACAAACTGTGACTGGGGTACTCACATATTTTATTCTAAAGAAACCTAATAAAAAAAGAGAAATGACAATAAGAAAGATTATTAGTTTATTAATTTGCCTCTATTCCAAAAACCCTGTCATGGGGAGTAAATTAGTATAGTAATGTGTAAAAGGATTTAATTGGAGGTTTTGTTTCTTAATTCGTAAATGCTTAAATGTTTTCTGTTAATAGGAATCAAAATCTTGAGGAAATGTTTACATGTACAGAATGTAAAATAGCAGGACCAGACTCAGACAGTAATGAGAAGGCATACAGAAGTGAGATCGATGACCTGGTTGAGTGGTGTCACCACCACAACCTCAAACTCAATGTCAGCAAGACCAATGAACTGTTTGTGGACTTCAGGAAAGGGAGTTGAGGGATCACCACCAGTCCTCATCGAGGGGTCAGCAGTGGAAAGGGTGATCAGCTTCAAGTTCTGAAGATATGTCCTGTCCTGGGTCCAACATATTGATGCAATTATGAAGAGGGCAGAATCGGAAAAATCTGCAGAGGAATATTATTTCAGCTAGCTCCATCATGGGCACTATCCTTCACACAACTGAGGACATATTCAATAGGCAATGCTTATCATGAAGGAACTTCACCGTTCATTGAAGGACCCTCACCATCCACCCTCTTCTCATTGAACCATCATGAAGGAAGTACAGGAGCCTGAAGACACTCAACACTTCAGGAACAGCTACTTCCCCTCTACCATAAAATTTTTGAAAGGACCACGAACACAACTACAGTTTTTACTCTTATTTTGCACAACTTATTTATTTTTATTTATATTTCTTGTTGAAACTTGAGTGATATTTATGTATGCACTGTACTGCAGTGGAACAACATAATATTCTGATTCTGATTTATCTAACTGTTGGACTAGAATGCATTTTCAGTCCGATCCTCTGCACTTACTAGTACTGTTTCACATGACTTTCACTTTATCCTGGTAATGATTTCTTTGTTTCTCCACGTAACAAAGTAAATGTAAAGAGACAGTGCAGTGCAAAAGGCGGTGTTGATGAGCAGAGGGTTCACTGGGTCCAAGGTCATAGACAGGTTGATAGGGTGGTATGGAGGCACATGGCACGCTTGCCTTTATCAGTCGAGGCATTAAGTTCAAAAGTCAGGAAGTTATGTTGCACCTTTATAAAACTCCAGTTAGTCCACATCTGGAGTATTGCATACAGTTTGGGTCGTCCCATTTTAGGACATGAGCTATAATGAGAGGTTGGACAAACTTGGGGTTGTTTTTCCTGGAGGCTAAGGGGAGACCTGATAGAGGTTAATGAGATTATGAGAGGCATGGTTAAAGTGGGCAGACAGTATCTTTTACCAAGGCCTGGGATTTTGAAAATCAGAGGACATGCATTTAAGGTAAGAAGGGGTAATTTCAAGGGGTGAGTTTTTTACACATGGAGTAGTGGGTGCCTGGAATGCACTGCCTGGGGTGGTGGTAGAGGCAGATACGTTAGAGACGTTTAAGAGATATGAGGAAAATGGATGGATGTGGACATTGTGGAAGTATAAGGGATTAGTTTAGTTGGCCATTTGATTGGTTCAGCACAACCATGTGGGCCTGTACTGGTCTCTGTTCATGCTCTCTGAACAAGAACAGCAGATTGCGAGATACAACATCAGTATGACTTCCAGCGTTTCCTTAATTCTGAAACTGATAAAAGCTTCCCTCCAAACATCATTTTTATTAAACTCCAAGACCATTTTTTAAAAAAAATTTAAATACATTTTAACAAGCAGTGGCGGGTTCCATGTGTGGAAGAATCAACTTGCTTTTCTAAGGAGCCTTATTACGTCTTCAAGGTCTGCCCAACTGCTATACAATGAACCAATGTTCTCCAAAAGGAAGTCAGACACAGAATCAGCTTTGTTATCACTTGCATATGTTATGAAATTTGTTGTTTTAAAGCAGCAGTACATTGCAACACATAAAAGTAGAGCGGTAAGAATCCTTGAAGTTATCAGTCAGCGTACTAAGTATTAAAGTTAGGAAGTCATGTTCAGAATCTGAATCAGGTTCATTATCACTGGCATATGTTGTTTTGTACTACAGCATAAAAATCACTATAAATTACAATAATAATATGTAAAAATAAATAAATAGTTCAAAAGGAGAGCAAAATAGAGAGGTAGTGGTCTTGAGTTCACTCTTGGCATGTTTCCGAATATCACAGCATCACAGGGAGGTTTGCTTGGAAACAACCCTTTGGCCTAGTTATCCTTGCCAACCATTGAGCATCGATTTACATCAGGGGTTCCCAACCTGGGGACCATGGACTCCCTGCTGAATAGTATTGGTCCATGGCATAAAACAAGTTGGGATGCCCTGCTTTACGCTAATCCTACACTAACTAGTTCTATCTTCCCTTCATTCCTGCCAGCTCTCCTCAAATTTCTACCTCACAGCCACACACTAAGGACAGCAAACCGTGCCCAGTTAAGCTCTGGACCTGCACATTTTGGGGTATGTGAGGAAACCAGAGCACCCCGGAGGAGATGCACCGAGTCACGGGGAGAACATGCAATTTCCACACTATTACATTCTGATACATTTGTGATCCAAAGGTTCTTCAAAATCAGATCCTCTGGTAAATTGGTTCCTCCTCCATTTTGTATGTGTTACACTCAGTTTCCAGCATCTGTAGAATTCCTTGTGTTTACGGTTTGCTGCGTCACTGCAAGGTCTTTTCGAGGTATGCCAAGCCTGAAGAAGTTTTATGTCTTTAATGGGAGTTGAGTGAGTCTCTCCCTCCCCCTCCTCCACCACAACCCCTCTGTGGTCTCTGCTGTTCTCCTTCCTCCTCCCCCTCCCTCCACAGTTCAAGATTCGAGGTTGTTTAATGTCATTTCCTGTATACAAGGGTAAAGGAGAATGAAATAATTCTTACTCCAGATCTGATGTAGCACAGAAAAAACACAATGTGATAAATAATGCAATAATAATAACAAAATCACAATAAATATAAATACATAAGATAGATTATATACATGGATGAACTGTATATGTATAGTGTGATGTTGGGCACGTGAGTCTGCGCATACAGTGACTGACAGGAAATGATAAAGTAGTGGTGGTCGGGAGTGTGGAGAGGTGGGTTAGTGGGTGGAAGTGTGGATTAGTCTTGCTTCTTGGGCCTTACTGTTTCTGAGCCTGGTCGTTCTGCTGTGAATGCTATGTTGCTTCCTCCCTGATGGGAGTTGGACAAACAGTCCACGGGCAGGGTGGTGCCACCTTCTTATGCAGTCCTGATTAAGAGTCTCAGCCCGAAATGTCGACCATTTATTCCCCTCCATTGATGCTGAGTTCCTCCAGCACTTTGTAGGTGTTGCTCTAGAGTTCCAGCATCAGTAGAATCTCTTGTGTTCAATCTTATGCAGATGGTGCATGGACTTTTACACATGCTAAGCTACCACTTAAACTAAAATTACTTACTTCAATACGGCAAAAGGGCAGTACAAATGATTTGCAATTTTACGGATCCTCTCAGGGCACTTCAACAAATTCAACAGAACTCTGAATGAAAGTCAAAGGTTGTGGAGATTTAGGCTCACTAACCCTTTCGAATAGACCTCTTATGTCCACTTGCATGTCTTCACTCCTATGAGATGACTGAAGAGGTGAAAGTGCATCACAGTTTGAGAATCAGAATCAAAATCAGGTTTATTATCACTGACATGTCATGAAATGTGTTATTTTGCGGCAGCAGTCCAGGGCAATAGATAAGATACACTATAAATTACAATAATAAATACACTTTGGAAGTGTTCAGCCCTCAACCCTTTGTTCACAAAAATTAATATTACAACCAGGGATTTTGAGCAATTTAACTGAGAATTTTTATTTATGGTCTTTTTTTCACTGTAGAATCCAAAAAACAGGGAAGATTGTAAAGCATGAAAAACTAGAAGTTCAAAAACTGAAAAGTCAGCAGTTCAAAAGTATTCACCCCCCCCTTTGCTCAGTACTGAGTGAACCATCTCTCGCAGCTATTACAGCCAGTATTCTTTTTGGATAAGTCTCTATTAGCTTTGCACTACGTGATAGAGCAAGATTTGCTGATTCCTGCTTGCAAAATTTCTCAGGCTGTGCCAGGTTAGTTGAGGAGCCGGGTGGACAGCAACCTTGATGTCTTGCCAGAGATGTTCAATCGGGTCAAGGTCAGGACTCTGCCCGGGCCTCTCAAGGACATCATTTCTTGTCATTTGATCTGGATGTGTACTTTGGTCGTTGTCCTGCTGAAAAACAAACTTCCTCCCCAGTGTAGGCTTTCTGGCAGAGTCTAGCAGGTTTTTATCCAGGATCTCTCTGTATTTATAAACACGAGAAAGTCTGCAGATGCTGGAAATCCAAAATCCAAAGCAACACAGGCCCATCAGCCCATCTAGTCTATGCTGAAACCATTAAAACTGCCTTCTATCATCAACCTGCACCAGGACTACAGCCCTCCACATCCCTACTATCCATGTACCTATCCAAATTTCTCTTAAACGTTGAAATCAAGCTCGCATGCACCACTTGTGCTGACAGCTCATTCCACATTCTCATGACCGTCTGAGTGAAGAAGTTTCCCCTCATGTTCCCCTTAAATTTCTCAACTTTCACCCTTAACCCATGACCTCTGGTTGTAGTCCCACCCAACCTCAGTGGAAAAAGCCTGCTTGCATTTACCTTATCTATACCCCTCTTAATTTTGTATACCCCTATCAAATCTCCTCTCAATCTTCCACACTCTAAAGAATACAGTTCTAACCTACTGAATCTTTCCTTATAACGCAGGTCTTCCAGACCCAACAACTTCCTCATTTTCTCTCTACTCTTTCAAACTTACTTACATCTTTCCTGAAGGTAGGTGACCAAAACTGCACACAATACTCCAAATTAGGCCTCACCAATGTCTTATACAACTTCAACATAACATCCCATCTCCTGTACTCAATACATTGATTTATGAAGGCCAATGTGCCAAAAGCTTTCTTTATGACTTTACCTACCTGTGATGCCACTTTCAATAAATTATGGACCTGTATTCCCAGATCCTTTTGTTCTACCCCACTTCTCAGTTCCCTACCGTTCATAGTGTAAGACCTACCCTGGTTGGTCCTACCGAAGTGCAAACTCTTAAACTTGTCTGCATCAAATTCCATCTGCCATTTTTCAACCTATTTTTCAGCTGATGCAGATCCCTCTGCAAGCCACGACAGCCTTCCTCACTTCCCACTACACACCAATCTTGACCTCCCAAGTGGTATCTTGTCAAATGCTTTACTAAAGTCCATGTAGTCAACATCTACTGCCTTGCCCTCATCCACTTTCATGGCAACTTCCTCAAAAAACTCTTTAAGATTGGTTAGATATGACCTACCACACACGAAGCCATGCTGACTATCCTTAATCAGTCCATGTCTATCCAAGCACTTATATATCCGGTCCTTTAGAATACCTTCCAATAACCTTCCCACAACTGATGTCAGACGCACTGGCCTCCAGCTCTCTGGTTTATGTTTAGAACCTGTAAACAGCAGAACGACATTGGCTATTTTCCAATCCGTCTGGTACCTTTCCTAACGCTAAGAATGTTCTAAGTAAATCTGCTAGGGCCCCAGCAATTTCAGCACTTGCCTCCTGTAGGGTCTTGTCAGGCCTTAGGGATTTATCCACCCTGAATTGCCTCAGGGTAGCAAACAGCTCCTCCTCTGTAATCTGTACAGGGTTCATGATGTTGATGCCACTTTGCCTCACTTCTATAGACTCTGTGTCCACCTCCTGAGTAAATACAGATGCAAAGAATTCATTTAAGATCTCTCCCATCTGTTTTGACACTACACATGGATTAACATTCTGATCTTCCAGGGGACCAGTTTTGTCCCTTTTGTCTCGACCCAGAATGTCAATACATTTCTCTAGATGCTGCCTAACCTGTTGAGTTCCTCTAGCATTTTGTGTATTTCTCTGTCTTTAGCAGCATTCATTTTCCCATCAACCCTGATCAGATTTCCAGTCCCTGCTGCTGAAAAGCACCCCCATAGAATGATGCTACCTCCACTATACAGTAGCGATGGTGTTTCCTGGCTGATGTGCAGTATTAGATTTACACTACACCTACCACTAAAAAAAAGCATATCCTTGCCTTTAAAGACTTTGCATAGTGTTTTTTAGAAAATATATACCATAAAGATACGGAAGAACGTCTTGTGTTTGAATAAGACTGAAGTGGAATTTTTTGGCCTTAACACTAAGGGTATGTGTGGTGTAAATTTATTATGATGTATCCACCTTTACAGCTTACCCTGTTTCTTTGGGCTCTGCTGTGAAAAAAGGAGCATGTGATTCATAAATAAAGATTCTCAGTTAAATTGATCAAAACCCCTGGATGTAACACTTGTTTATATGAACAAAGTTTTAGCAGCTGAATACTTTTTCAAGGCACTGTATATTTACATAATGAAGTAGTGTTCATGGGTTCATTTAGAAATCTGGCTGTGAAGAAAAGAAGCTGTTCCTGAATTGTTGCGTGTGTCTCTCAGGCTCCTGAATCTCCTCCCTGATGATAGTTAAGAGAAGAGGGCATGCCCTGGGTCTTGAATGTTCTTCATAATGGATACTGTCTTCTTGAGGCACCACCATTTTGAAGATGTCTTTGATGATTGTGAGGCTAGTGTCCATGATAATGCTAGCTGAACCTACAACCCTCTGCACCTTCTTCCAATCCTGTGCACTGGTCCCTGCAAAACAAGTGTTGATGCAGCCAGTTGGAATGCTCTCCATGGTGTATCTGCAGGAGTCTTTGGTGACATACCAAATCTCCTCAAACTCGTAATGAAATAAAATTGCTGGCATTCCTTCTTTGTAATTGCATCAATGTGTTGCGCAAGAGATGTTGACGCTGAGGAACTTGAAACGTGAGCTGAAGAGAATTTCATTGTTCAAGAAGTTTAAATCCTTTAACAGTAGCTTTCCATGAAATGCTTTTATCTGCCTCGTTATCACTTTTTTTTTCTTGAAACTTAGTATTGTTATGATTGAAAACATTTTCTATAATTTCATCACGATTTAATGTCACCATGTCCTTGTCAATTTGGAGCTCTCATTGAACTCACTTCCTGAAAGTTTATTCATTACATATTGAGCATTTGTATAATCCACTAATTCCATAATTTCATCATGCATACCTGCCATTTGGTGGCCTTTATGTACACCAAATCCCTCAAGTTCCTCAACAGATGACTGCTCTTCAAGCACAAAGAGATGTGATGGTTTTCAATTTGAGTGGCACAGCTCAGGAATAGGCTCTCTGCTTGTGTGCAGCACACAGAAAGCTCTGGGGGAATCTCATCGGGTCGGGCAGCATCTACGGGCTGAGAACCTCCATTTGTTGGTTTCTGCCAATAGAAGAGTAGAGATGGTGTGGAAGGGGAGGTCCGCAGGGCAATAATAACTGAGCAGTTTTAACTCGGCTAATTCCCACAGCGGGGAGTGCGTTAGACAGCGAACTTTTAATCAGGACAGCGATTGGGATTTTAAAGGCATAGCTTTGCAGTAGTTTCTCTGAGTTGAAGAGGGACCAATCAGTAAGAAGGGCTACCTTCCAGTCAGGTCCGTGCTTAAGATTTAAAAGCAGGTCTTTGTACCAGTTTTCTCTGAGTTGGACAAACTATGGCAGGGAGTGCGTTAGAGAGCCACCTCTTAATCAGGACAGTGATTGCGATTTTAAAGGCAGAGCTCTGCAGCAATGAACAAGATCTTTGACCAGCGAACAATTATGCATTTGGGATTGATAAGCAAAAGCAAATTAAAGGAAGGCAGTGGTAAGTGCCGTGGTGGTCGTCTGAGTGGACAGAGTCAGAGTGGTCAACTTGAGGCTTTACCTCTTCGAGACTTCAGCGAAGAGAGATTTCACTCACAGAAAGCAAAGAAAGAAAAGCTTTAGGTTAAGTTTTTGTTTTCCTTCCCATCTTTATATTTGCTCAGCTAGGACAGTAGAGATGCCAGGCAGGATAATGAAATGCTCCTCTTGCAGGATGTGGGAAGGCAGGGAGTCGTCTAGTGTTCCTGATGACTACAACTGTGAGAAGTGCATCCAGCTGCAGCTTCTAACAATCCACGTTAACGAGTTAGAGCTGAAACTGGATGAACTCCAGATCATTCAGGAAGGTGAAAGGGTGACAGACAGGGCATATAGAGAGGTAGTTACGCTCAAGGAGCAGGACATGGAAAACTGGATGACAATCAAGAAGAGGAAAGGGGTTAAGGAGCCAGTACACAGTACCCTTGTGGCCATCCCCTTCCACATAAGGTATATCACTTTGGATGCTGTTGGGTGGGGTTGACCTAACAGAGAAAAGTCACAGTGGTCGGGTCTCTGGCACTGAGTCAGAAGGGAAAAGGGAGAAGAGGCACGCTATGATAGGGAATTCATTAGTTAGGGGAATGGACAGGAGGTTCTGTGCATGAAAACAAGATTCCTAGATAGTATGTTGCCTTCCAGGTGCCAGGGTCTGGGATATCTTGGATCAAGTTCTCATCATTCTTAAGTGGGAGGGTTAACAGCTAGAAGTCGTGGTCCATGTAGGTATCAATAACATGGGTAGGACGAGTGACTAGGTTCTGCAGAGGGAGTTCAGGGAGTTGGGTGCTAAGTTAAAGGGCAAGGCCTCCAGTGTGGTGATCTCAGGATTGCTACCAGTGCCACATGCTAGTGAGGCCAGAACTAGGAAGATAATGCATCGCTAAGGAGCTGGTGTAGGAGGGAGGCCATTAGGTTCTTGGATCATTGGGCTCTTTTCCAGGGAAGTTGGGGCCAGTACAGAAGGGATGGTTTGCAGCTGAACTGGAGGAGGACTAATATCCTAGTGGAAAGACTTGGTAATGCTGCATGGTGAGGTTTAAACTAGAGCTGCAGGGGGACGGGAACCAGAGTGCCAGAACATTTAGTGGAGAGGTTGTGGAGGCAAATATTGGTAAGACCTCAGACAAAGTTAGGAATCAAAAGGTTGAGCACAGTGTGACCAGTGTCTTGAGCTGCATGTATTTCAATGCAAGAAGTATTGTAGGATATTAGCGCTGAAGATGAGGAAGCTGGTTTATAAGCAGAGGCAATATGTAGTGAGCATAGAGCAAAATAGCAGTCCAACAGGATGAGTTGCAACATAAAAGGCGAAAAATCAAAAAGGGTGAATACAGGACTGAAGGTGTTATATTTGAATGTGTTCAGTATATGGAATAAGGTAGAAAAACTTGTAGCACAGTTGCATATTGGCATGTATGATGTTGTTGGCATCACTGAGTCATGGCTGAAAAAAGATTATAGCTGGGACCTTAGATTGTGAAATTCAAGTTGGTGTTCAAATCTAGGAGGGGGAATTTCTAGAGTGCTCAATGACATGGCTTTTTAGAGCAGCCTGCAGTTAAGCCAACTAGGAGAAAGGTAATTCTGGATTGGGTGTTGTGCAATGAACCAGAATTAATTAGAGACCTTAAGGTTAAAAAAATCTTTGGGGGAGCATGTGATCATAATATGATTGAATTCACCCTGAAACTTACAAGGAGAAGCTAAAATCAGATGTATCAGTATTACAGTGGGGTGAAGGGAATTACAGAAGAATGAGAGAGAAGATGGCCAGGATTGCCAAGATGGGGGGGCGGGAGACTATTTGAGGAGACTATGGGAGAGGAGGTTAGTTCACCAGTGGAGCAAGTAAATAGACAGTGTGTGAGGGAGGAAAGGCAGGTGATGGAGAAGGGATGCGCTCAGCCCGAAGATGTAGGGGAGAAGAAAGAAAAGGATAATAAATTTGAATGCATTGTTAGGGATGGAAAGAGAGGAGGAGATGGAGAGTATCTTAAATGTATCTATTTTAATGCTAGGAGCATTGTAAGAAAGGTGGATGAGCTTAAAGCGTGGATTGATACCTGGAATTATGATGTTGTAGCTATTAGTGAAACATGGTTGCAGGAAGGGTGTGATTGGCAACTAAATATTCCTGGATTTAGTTGCTTCAGGTGTGATAGAGTAGGAGGGGCCAGAGGAGGAGGTGTTGCATTGCTTGTCCGAGAAAATCTTATGGCGGTGCTTTGGAAGGATAGATTAGAGAGCTCCTCTAGGGAGGCCATTTGGGTGGAATTGAAGAATGGGAAAGTTGCAGTAACACTGATAGGAGAGTATTATAGGCCACCTAATGGGGCGCGTGAGTTGGAAGAGCAAATGTGTAAGGAGATAGCAGATATTTGTAGTAAACACAAGGTGGTGATTGTGGGAGATTTTAATTTTCCACACGTAGACTGGGAAGCTCATTCTGTAAAAGGGCTGGATGGTTTAGAGTTTGTGAAATGTGTGCAGGATAGTTTTTTGCAACAATACATAGAAGTACCGACTAGAGATGGGGCACTGTTGGATCTCCTGTTAGGGAATGCGATAGGTCAGCTGACAGATGTATGTGTTGGGGAGCACTTCGGGTCCAGTGATCACAATAGCATTAGCTTCAATATAATTATGGAGAAGGACAGGACTGGACCTAGAGTTGAGATTTTTGATTGGAGAAAGGCTAACTTTGAGGGGATGCGAAGGGATTTAGAGAGAGTGGATTGGGTCAAGTTGTTTTATGGGAAGGATGTAATAGAGAAATGGAGGTCATTTAAGGGTGAAATTATGAGGGTACAGAATCTTTATGTTCCTGTTAGGGTGAAAGGAAAGGTTAAAGGTTTGAGAGCACCATGGTTTTCAAGGGATATTAGAAATTTGGTTCAGAAAAAGAGGGATGTCTACAATAGATATAGGCAGCATGGAGTAAAGGAATTGCTCAAGGAATATAAAGAATGTGAAAGGAATCTTAAGAAAGAGATTAGAAAAGCTAAAAGAAGATACGAGGTTGGTTTGTCAAATAAGGTGAAAGTAAATCCGAAAGGTTTCTACAGTTATATTAAAAGCAAGAGGATAGTGAGGGATAAAATTGGCCCCTTAGAGAATCAGAGTGGTCAGCTATGTGTGGAACCGAAGGAGATGGGAGAGATTTTGAATGATTTCTTCTCTTCGGTATTCACTAAGAAGAAGGATATTGAATTGTCTAAGGTGTGGGAAATAAGTAAGGAAGTTATGGAACCTATGACAATTAAAGAGGTGGAGGTACTGGCGCTTTTAAGAAATTTAAAAGTGGATAAATCTCCGGGTCCTGACAGGATATTCCCCAGGACCTTGAGGGAAGTTTGTGTAGAAATAGCAGGAGCTCTGACGGAGATCTTTAATATGTCATTAGAAACGGGGATTGTGCCGGAGGATTGGTGTATTGCTCATGTGGTTCCATTGTTTAAAAAGGGTTCTAGAAGGAAGCCTAGCAATTATAGACCTGTCAGTTTGACATCAGTGGTGGGTAAATTAATGGAAACTATTCTTAGAGATAGTATTTATAATTATCTGGATAGACTGGATCTGATTAGAAGTAGCCAGCATGGATTTGTGCGTGGAAGGTCATGTTTGACAAACCTTATTGAATTTTTTGAAGAAGTTACGAGGAATGTTGACGAGGGTAAGGCAGTGGATGTAGTCTATATGGACTTCAGCAAAGCCTTTGACAAAGTTCCACATGGAAGGTTAGTTAAGAAGGTTCAGTCGTTAGGTATTAATGCTGGAGTAATAAAATGGATTCAACAGTGGCTAGATGGGAGATGCCAGAGAGTAGTGGTGGATAATTGTTTATCGGGATGGAGGCCGGTGACTAGCGGGGTGCCTCAAGTATCTGTTTTGGGCCCAATGTTGTTTGTAATATACATAAATGATCTGGATGATGGGGTGGTAAATTGGATTAGTAAGTATGCCGATGATACTAAGGTAGGAGGTGTTGTGGATAATGAGGTGGGTTTTCAAAGCTTGCAGGGAGATTTATGCCGGTTAGAAGAATGGGCTGAACGTTGGCAGATGGAGTTTAATGCTGAGAAGTGTGAGGTTCTACATTTTGGCAGGAATAATCCAAATAGAACATACAGAGTAAATGGTAGGGCATTGAGGAATGCAGAGAAACAGAGAGATCTAGGAATAACTGTTCATAGTTCCCTGAAAGTGGAGTCTCATGTAGATAGGGTGGTGAAGAGGGCTTTTGGAACGCTGGCCTTTATAAATCAAAGCATTGAGTACAGAAGTTGGGATGTAATGCTAAAGTTGTACAAGGCATTGGTAAGGCCAAATTTGGAATATTGTGCGCAGTTCTGGTCACCGAATTATAGGAAAGATATCAATAAATTAGAGAGAGTGCAGAGACGATTTACTAGGATGTTACCTGGGTTTCAGCAATTAAGTTACAGAGAAAGGTTGAACAAGTTAGGTCTCTATTCATTGGAGCGTAGAAGGTTGAGGGGGGATTTGATCGAGGTATTTAAAATTTTGAGAGGGATAGATAGAGTTGACGTGAACAGGCTGTTTCCATTGAGAGTAGGGGAGATTCAAACTAGAGGACATGATTTGAGAGTTAGGGGGCAGAAGTTTAAGGGAAACACGAGGGGGTATTTCTTCACTCAAAGAGTGATAGCTGTGTGGAATGAGCTTCCTGTAGAAGTAGTAGAGGCCAGTTCAGTTGTGTCATTTAAGGTAAAATTGGATAGGTATATGGACAGGAAAGGAGTGGAGGGTTATGGGCTGAGTGCGGGTAGGTGGGACTAGGTGAGATTAAGGGTTCGGCATGGACTAGGAGGGCCAAGGTGGCCTGTTTCTGTGCTGTGATTGTTATATGGTTATATGGTTATAATTGATTAGAAAAGAACACTGGCAGGGATGACAGCAGAACAACAATGGCTGGAATTTCTGGAAGCAATTCAGAAGGCACAGGATATAAATATCCCAAAGAGGAAGAAGTATTCTAAAGGCAAGATGACATAACCGTGGCTAACAAGAGAAGTCAAAGCTAGCATAAAAGCTAAAGAGAGGGCATACAATAGAACAAAAATTCATGGGAATTTAGTGGATTGGGAAGCTTTTAAAAAGCAACAGAAGGCAACTAAAAAGTAATTAATATGGTAAAGATAGAATACAAAAGTAAGCTAGCAAATAATATTAAAGAGGATACAAGTAGTTTCCTACGATACATAAAGTGTGAAAGAGATGTGAGAGTGGATATCAAATTGCTGGAAAACGATGCTGGAAGGGTAGTAATGGGGGACGAACTGAATAAGTTTGCATCAAACTTCACTGTGGAAGGCACTAGCAGTATGGTGGAAGTTCCAGGTGTCAGGGGTCATGAAGTGTATGAAGTTATAACTACTAGAGAGAAGGTTGTTTGGAAACTGAAAGGTCTAAAGGTAGATAAGTCACCTGGAGCAGATGGTGTACCTGAAAGAGGTGGCTGAAAAGACTGTGGAAGCATTAGTAATGATTTTTCAAGAATCACTGGATTCTGAAATGGTTCTGGAAGACTGGAAAATTACAAATGTCACTCCACTCTTCAAGAAGGGAGAGGGGCAGAAGAAAGAAAAGTATAGGCCAATTAGTCTGACCTCAGTGGTTGGGAAAATGTTAGAGTTGATTATCAAGGATGAGGTCTAGGCTATTTGGAGTCACACAATAAAATAGGCCATAATCAGCATGGTATCCTCAAGGGAAAATTTTGCCTGACAAATTTGTTGGAACTCTTTGAAGAAGTAACAAGCTTAATAGACAATGGAGAATCCATTGACATTGTGTACTTGGATTTTCAGAAGGCCTTAAACAAGATGATAAACAATAAGACTTCTTAACAAGCTATGAGTCTATGATATTACAGGAAAGATTCTAGCATGGATAAAGCAGTACTTGATTGGCAGGAGACGAAGTGTGGGAATAAAGTGAGCCTTTTCTGGTTGGCTGCCAGTGACTAGTGGTGTTCCACAGGGGTAAAAAAAATCCACAGATTCTTTTTACGTTATATGTCAATGATTTGGATGATGGAATTGACGGCTTTGTTGTAAAGTTTGCATACAGTATGAAGATAGGTGGAGAGGCAGGTGGTTTTGAGGGAGTAGACAGGCTACAGAAGGACTTAGACAAATTAGGAGAATTGGCAAAGAAATGGCAGATGAAGTACAGTGTCAAGAGTATGGCTATGCACTTTGGTAGAAGAAATGAAAAGATTTTACTATTTTCTAAATGGAGAGAAAAGAAAAAACTGAGGTACAAAGCAACTTGGGAATCCTTGTGTAGGATTACCTTAAAGGTTAATTTGCAGGTTGAGTCTGTGGTGAGGAAGTCAAATGCAATGTTAGCATTCATTTTAAGAGAACTAGAATATAAATCAATGATTAATGGTGAGACTTGATAAAGTACTGGTGAGGCCTCACATGGAGTATTATGAGCAGCTTTTGTCTCCTTAGCTTTGAAAGAATGTGCTAAAACTGGAGAGTGTTCAAAGGAGGTTCACAGAAATTATTCCAGGATTGAACGGTTTGTCATACGAAGAGTGCTTGGTGTCTCAGGGCCTGTGTTCACTAGAATTCAGAAGAATGAGGGGTGACCTCTTTGAAACCTAACAAATGGTGAAAAGTCTTGATAGAGTTTGCCACAAACAGTTGTGGAGGCTAAGTCATTATGTATATTTCATTCAGAAGTTGATAGATTCTTGATTGGTCAGGGCATTAAGGGAGAAGGCGGGATATTGGGGCTGAGAGGAATATTAGGTAATATCAGCCGTAATGAAATGACAGTGCAAGCTCGGTGGGCCAAATGGCCTAATTCTGCTCTTATGAAGTATGGTGTTATGATAATTTTATCTAATAAGAGGGAAAGAACGTGGTCAGGATGTAGTGGCCAATTTTAACCAAACTGATTGCCGCTACTGGTGACCCCCACTGACTTGTTGTATTTGTATGATACACCATCAGCTACAATAAGGATTGTTCCAAGATCGAAGATACTTATTCAATCCTTTATTAGCAAATTGAAGCAATGAAACTAAACATAATTAAGTGTAATTGGGTGTATCCAAGTGTAAGTTAAGCCTACTTGGACGTTCAACAACAGATATGTCATCCATTGGTCCTCAGCTGACAACTGCTGTGAACAAAGCACGAATACGTAACTTATTCCTTTCATTTTTACCACGTGCCCACTCATGCGACAAGTTAGCAAAATAAACTCGCAATACAGAATACAATGCAAATGGAGAACAGATGTATGGCTCCTACACATAGCTTGATAGAGGTGTACAATAATTTGTGGGTTATAGATAGGGTAAATACAAGCAGCCTTTTTTCTGCTAAGGTTGGGTGAGACTAGAGCTAGAGGTCATGGGCTAAGGTGAAAGGTGATATGCTTAAGGGGAAGCTAAGGGGGAAATACTTCACTCAGAGGATGGTGAGAGTGTGGAACGAGCTGCCCAGTGGATGTGGGTTTGATTTCTTCACGCAAGAGAAATTTGGATAGTTACATAGATGGGAGGGATAAAGAGAGCTATAGTCCAGATGCAGAATGAAGAGACAAGGCAGAATAACAGTTCGGCATGGACTAAATGGGCTGATGGAGCACTACAGCACAGAAACAGGCCCATAGTTATCGGTTTGTTGTAAGAGCACATTTGAGAGTCAAAGATGCGTGTGTCATACTGGGAAAAGACAAAGTCGGTTGGATGAAGTGCCCAAAGAAGCAGAGAGTGATCTGGCAGCTGGCAAATCACCTGTGAAAATTCTTCAAATATAAAATGCTCCATTTTAGAAAGTGAATACACAAGGCAGAAGGGAGCTCATTAAAACTTCAGTTCTGTAGCTCTATCAGGAGTTTCAAAGTAACTGAAAGCTAAAAAGGAAGCTGAGATTAAAGACGGGATTAAGGTTGCTTAAAGGTAATCATGGAGAATATAGTAAAGAATTGTTAGAAGGAGTAAAGGAATTATGAAAGGAATCAAAACAATAATATAAAAGAGCTTATGTATAGAAAAGGAATGAAGAAGACTTAAGGGAGGGTGAATGTTTGTTGGAGATACAAAATACTTCACCTTGATATTTACATGTAATTGTGAAAGGGAAAATGTAAGAGCGCAGAAGATATAGAGATTTGGAGCAATCTGCCGAAATAACAATGAAAAGAAATTGGTTAGGAATAGTGGCATTCAGGTGAGTTTATTCCCAAGGTCCTAGTGGTACGTATGTGTCCTTGGACATTGAATGAAACCATGGATGAAAGGCTCTCATTATGTAGTTGTGATTTTCTGCACATGCAAAATGTCAGTAGGAACAAAGTGCAACCAACCCGCTATCTGTTCAAGTAAAACCAGGGATCAGCTGGTCAAATGACAATTGTACTCACACCTTTGAAATCCGTAATTAAGATAAAATTAACAAAGGTTGCAGTTGCCTTTAGTGGAAATGAAAATCCAGAATGGATATAAAGTATATCCATTCTGATGTCGCGACGGGGGCCAAGGCCCAAAACGCCAACTGTTTATTTTAAGGCAAATATTGGATTATTAAGATTTTTTTAAATGACCATTTACAAAAATTAAAGGGAAGACAGTTTTATTTGTCAAAGAGTAACTTGACATTTTTGAATGTATTTGGCATACGTTCTGTGCTATGAAAATTCAGTTTTTTTTGCATATGAAAATCAGTGGACAGGAAGCAAAGTTCTGGTAAATGGATAGGCAATAGTTATGTAATAATCCCACAGGTTTTGTTTTTTTTTTGTGTTGTTCATTTTGGAGTGTTAACAGTAGCAACTGCTAGGACCCATAAGGCATAGGAGCAGAATTAGGCCATTCAACCCATCAACTCTGATCCATCATTCAATCATGGCTGATTTATTTTCCCTCTCCTGCCTTCTCTCTGATACTTTTGACACCCTAACTAATCAAGAATCTATCAACTTCCATTTTAAATATACTTAAGGCTTTGACCTCCACTGGCGTCTGTAGCTATGAATTGCACGGATTCATCACTCTCTGGCTGAAGAAATTATTCCTCATCTCTGTTCTAAAGGGAATACCTTCTATTCCTTCAGAGGTTGTGCCCCTTTAGCCTGAGGCTCCCTACTATTGGGAACATCCTTTACATGTCCACCCTGTCTATCCCTTTCAATATTTGTTAGGTTTTAATGAGATCCTCTACCTATTTTCTAAACTCCTGAGAGTACAGACCTGATTGTGATGTCTACAACATCATACCTGCCAACCTGTAACTGTCCCACAAGTTCTTCTACCTTATTCTGTATACTGTGTGCATTCATAGACAACACCTTCAGTCCTGTATTCAACCTTCTCAATTTTTCTGCCTTTTACACTGGAACTCATCCTGTTGATTGCCATTTTGCCCTGTCTACAGCCTCTCCTCACTAAACATTGCCTTTTTTGCAAACCAGCTACCTCATCTTCAGCACACTATCATCTGCCTTTCCTACGATACTTACTGCATTGAAATATATGCAGCTCAGGACACTAGTCACATCATGTTCAACCTTTTGATTTCTAACTTTGAGGTCGTACCAAGATCTGCCTGCACAACCTTTCCACTAACTGCTCTGGCACTCTAGTTCCAATACCCCTGCAACTGTAGTCTAAACCACACTGTGCAGCATTAACAAATCTTTTTGCTAAGATATTAGTCCACCTCCAGTCCAGGTATAAACCATCCTGTCTCAGGTTCCACCTTTCTTGGAAGAGAGCCCGATGATCCAATAATCTTGTGCCCTCCCTCCTGCACCAACTTCTTAGCCATGTATTAAACTGTATAATCTCCCTAGTTCTGGCCTCACTAGCACATGGCACTGGTTGCAATCCTGAGATCACAGCTATGTCCTAAAGGTGGCAGCCATTTTGTGAACAGCAACTTCCTCAGACAGCAGGGTGATGATGATTATGACATGGATTGAGGAATAAATATTGGCCAGGACATGGGAAAGAACACCACTACTCTTTGTTGACATCAAAGACCTCAAGGAAGTTCATGCCCTCTTCTTGCTACTGCTATCAGGCGAAACATATATTAGCTTCAGAGTCCTCACCACAAGATTTAAGAAAAGTTATTACCAGACAACCATCAAGCCCTCGAAACCAACTTCTTGTGGTTGTCAGTCTTTGTTGATGTTTTATTTTTTTTAATAAATTATATAGTATTTCTTTATTTGCTTTGTAAATGTCCACAAGAAAATGATTCTCAAGATTGTATATGGAAAGATGCATGCACTTTGATAATAAATTTTGTTTTGATTTTTGACTTTGAAATAATGCCAAATGATCTTTTCTATCACGTGATCCAAAGCCTAGGTTTAATCTCTTATCAAAAGGAGGCACCTCTGATATTGAGGTGACCTTCATTGCCTAAAAATGTGATCTCAGCTCCGTAGAGAGGGATTTATTCCCACAATCTCCCGACACAGAGACCAGAATGTTACCAACTGTGCAGCTGACACTGAAGTGGGGACTTGATGTACTTGGCATTTTCACTGTGACCAGGGTGCCTATTGAGATTTAATAGACCATTGAGTGTTTCCACACAGGCTATTGGGAAACATTGCTGCTTCTAATTATAGTTTGTGATGAGCGATCACCAATTAAAATGATAATTAAGAGAGTGAGAAGAGAATTAAGAAATGATTGTTTATGCAGGCATTTGTGGGAACAAGGAATAATTGTCATGGAGTGGTTCTAACAAAAACCATTGCCTTTTTTGTGGAAAATAAGGATATGAAGGATCAAAGTTCAAAATAATTTTATTATCAAAGTATATATATGTCAAAGTACTCTGAGATTTCATTTTCTTGCAGGAAAAACTACAAAGATCTGAAAATGCTATTTGAAGAGTAAGGAAACCCTTCCCAGATTCTTTGCCAACATTTGTTCTCTTATTCCATCCTCACTTTTCCCATTTTCTCACCCTGCTCCTTTCTCCCCTCGCCCGTCCCCCTGGTTTCCCTCCATTTCCCATTCCAGCTCCCTTTTGCTGCTCTGTTCACTTCCCTGGTCTTGTCCCCTTCCTCTTTCTCTCTTAACTCGTACCTTTGCTTCTCCAAGATAATTCTAACTCGTTTTTCTCCTCCACTCCCTCTCCCCTTCCTCCTTTCTTACCCCTACCACCCCTAATTGTTCCATCTTCTTGCCCCACGTCCTTTCTCCTTTACACCCTCCTTTTATCTTTTGTCTTTCATTGCAATAGAGAATCCAGGTTCAGATTAATTTATTTATTAATCATATGAATGTGGAAGCATGCAGTGAAATACGCCATTTGTGTTAACAACCAACATAACCTAAGGATGTGCTGGGAGCGGCCCACCAGTGTCACCACTTAGCCCCGTGCCAACATAACATGGCCGCCATGCTCAGCAGAACAACAAACTGCACTTACCAAAAGCTCCCTTCTGGAAAGCAGTACTGGGCTTTATGAGATTGCAGTTTTGTCAGTGACCATTGTCCCTGGGGAAACATAGAAAACCTACTGCAGGTCCTTCGGCCCACAAAATTGTGCTGAACATGTCCCTACCTTAGAAAATACTAGGCTTACCCATAGCCCTCTATTTTTCTAAGCTCCATGTACCTATCCAAAAATCTCTTGAAAGTCCCTATTGTATCCCCCTCCACCACTGTTGCCGGCAGCCCATTCCACGCACTCACCACTCTCTAAGAAAAAACGTACCCCTGACATCTCCTCTGTACCTACTCCCCAGCATCTTAAACCTGTGTCCTCTTGTGGCAACCGTCTCAGCCCTGGGATAAAGCCTCTGACTATCCACACAATCAATGCCTCTCATCATCTTATACACCTCCATTAGGTCACCTCTCATCCTCTGTTGCTCCAAGGAGAAAAGGCAGAGTTCATTCAACCTATTCTCATAAGGCATACTCCCCAATACAGGCACCATCCTTGGAAATCTCCTCTGGAAAATCACACAAACAAAAGATTGAGGAGGTCTGCCTAGGTGGCCTGGAAGCGGACAGTGTACGAGGTGGTGAACTGCTCCACATTTAACCCACATCAACAAAGCATGAGTCAGTCATCTGCAAGATGGAACCCCAAAACTGCTTTTAAAACGCTGAGAAAAAGCCTAGCAATTGGATTGAATATATAATATGCACCATTCTTGTTACTGGACTGTCTGATGTGATTAACAATGAAAAATGAATCTGAGGTTTAATTTATGAATATTGCGTATTGATGATGGATAATGTTTGAAGACAATTGATATTGGTTTATTATTTTTGTATGTAATATACAGATCAAATCATTACACAGTGCATTGAGCTGGAATAAGGTAAAACAATAATAATGCAGAATAAAGTGTAAAAGTGACCAAAAAAGCACAGTGCAGGTAGGCAATAAAGTGCAAGATCATAATGAGATGAGGCCAAATGTCCATCTTATCGTACAAGAGCAACACACAAAAAGTACTGGAGGAGCTCAGCAGGTCAGCCAGCATCTACGGAAATGAATAAACAATTGATGTTTTGAGCCGAAACCTTTCCTCAGGACTGGAAAGGAAGGGGGATGTAGCTAGAACAAGAAGATGGGGCTTCTACTTTTTCCCCACAACACACTTTCCTGTCTCAGCCCACAACTGCAGAGAGTTGTGGACACAAATGAGCACAGCATAGAAACCAGTGTCCTTTCTGTGGATTCTGTCTACACTTCTCTCTATCACACGAGAACAGCCAGCATAATCAAAGATCCCACCCAGCCTCGACATTCTCTCCCATCAGGCAGAAGATACAAAAGCCTGAAAGCATGTACTATCAGGTTCAAGGACAGCTTCTATCCCAATATTATCAGACTCTTTGAACGACAATAAGATTGGGCTCTGTCCTCTCAGCACTCGACAATTCTCTGAACTGCACTCTTTCACTTTATTCTGCACCCTGTTAGTGTTTTCCTTGTACTACGTCGATGGTTTGAGCTGTATGAACAGGATGATCTGCAAGACAAGCACTTAGACCGTAAGACATACAATAGGAACAAAATTAGGCTATTCGGCCCATCGAGTCTGCTTCTCCATTCGATCATGGCTGATTTATTTTCCCTCACAACCCCATTCTCCTGACTTCTCCCCATAACCTTTGACACCCTCACTAATCAAGAACCTGTCAACCTCCATTTTAAGTGTACCCAATGACTTGTCCTCCACTGCCATCTGTGGCAATGAATTTCAGAGATTCACCACCCTTTGGCTAAAGAAATTCCTCCTTAACTCTGTTCTAAAGGGATGTACTATTCTGAGGCTGTGCCCTCTGGTCCTAGGCTCCCCCACTATAGGAAGCATCCTCTCTATTGAGGCCTTTGATTATTCGGTAAGTTTCAGTGAGATCCCCCCTCATTCTTCTGATCTCTGTTTCCTTGTATGTTAATACACGTGACAATAATAAACTAATTCCAATACCAAGCCACTGTAATAACATGTTTCTACCAGTTACCAATTTTATTAATGGCATTGCAGAAATTACTGCAGTTCTACATCAATGGTTTAGTTTTAAGTGTGCACTTACACGTTTCTCAAAGTTAATTATCAAGGTACAGAAATATGTCATCGTATAAAACCCTGAGACTCATTTCTTTGTGGGCATTCACAGCAAATACAAAGAAACACAATAGAATTAACGAAAAAACACACACAAGACAAATCATCAACATGCAAAAGACAATATACTGTCCAAATGCAAAAAGAATAAAAATACCCAAACTGATAGTAATCTTAAAGGGGAATGACAGACTGCAGATTGTATCAATAGTAGTTCAGAATTATATCTAGAAGTTTTTTTTCAGCAGCCTGCAAAGTGTCACTGTGTATTGCCAGCGCCATCATGGAACTAAAGTGGTTTTGGTCTCTGTTACAGATCTTAAAAATACTATTATGACTTTGCACTTACAGAATTATCTTTAGCTCTGTATTTAATCAAATTATTATTCTTAGGCTGCATCTGTAATTAACTAATATTGAAGCAACACTTCTCCGAGGACGGTTGATTTAGAGAGCACTATGCTACTAGTTTTCTATGAAATGAAATATCTTCACATGGAGGACATCTGTAGTAAGGCAGCTAAACGATAAATAATTCCAGTTGTCAACCTTTGACCTAACTTAATAGGTGAGGAATTCTAAGGTGGTTTTGGTCTCTGAACAACATATTAAAGTACAAAAGGGCCATTAACAGCACAGTGTCTGAATTGTATGCCACGAACTGAATCTGCAATGTGTTCATCAGATTTATATAAAAATACTCTTGTTTTAAGTTTGGAAATACTTGTAATGTTTTGTGTTTCAGTTTTTCCAGTGAATCTGCATGCAATTATTATGCATGGTTTGTGGGAGGATGCCCTGAGGAGAGAAGGCCAAGGTGCACTGCACTTTGTATGACAACAGGGAAGAATAATAGTGAACTTCAACCTATATCTATATCTGTCTATCTATCTATCTATCTGTGTGTCTCACACACACACACACACACACACACACACACACTTCAACCTATATCTATATCTATCTATTTATCTGACACACACACTTAAACCTATATCTAGATCTGCCTATCTATCTATCTGACACACACACACACACTTAAACCTATATCTATATCTGCCTATCTATCTATCTGACACACACTTAAACCTATATCTATCTATCTATCTGACACACACACACACACACTTAAACCTATACCTATATCTGTCTATCTATCTGACACACACACACACACACACACACACACACACACACACACACACACACACACACACACACACTTAAACCTATATCTATATCTGCCTATCTATCTATCTGACACACACTTAAACCTATATCTATCTATCTATCTGACACACACACACACACACACTTAAACCTATACCTATATCTGTCTATCTATCTGACACACACACACACACACACACACACACACACACACTTAAACCTATATCTATATCTGTCTATCTATCTATCTGACACACACACACACACTTAAATCTGTATCTGTCTATCTAGCTATCTCACACACACACACACTAGTATACTTTTTTTTCACTGAGTACAAAAATGTGAATTAATGCCATTTCCCCCTTACTTACTAGAGTCCAAAGTTTTAAATATATGAAATTTCATGTTACAAATTAAAATATTTGATTAGCAAAGCTGCAACTTAAATATTGATCTTAGAATTTAAATAAGATTTGTTTTGACCTCTTCACATGAAACATTCAAGTCCTCTTTCATTATTCTACTTGCCAAGAAACCCAAGATTTGACTTGGGAATGAGATATCTCATCTGGCATAGTTAATCCAAAAAGCTTAATGAATAACCTGTCATCATTAATACTTTGTCCCTCCCTTCAGCATCAGAAAAACCCTCCCACCATCATTGCCACAGACTTCCTCCCTGGCGGAAATGGCTAATATCATGGACCATATTTCTAGGGTGATTGGAGGAAAGTTTAGGGCTGGTGTCAGAGGTAGGTTCATTATAGAGAGCGGTGGGTGCATGGAACGTGATGCCAGCGAAGGTGGTAGACCATTTTAGAGCTAGATAGGCATGTGGATGATAGAAGAAATGGAGGGTTATGTATGAGGGAAGGGTTACATTGATCAGGTCAACGTACAACATTTTGGTCCAAAAGACCTGTACTGTACTGTAGTGCTCGATGTGTGCATACATGCATCAGTCCCCTTTCCCTTGGGAGTGCTTTCTGATGTGGTCTGTGCAGGATCACTCTACGGCTTATCTGTTGAAAGCTGTTGGCCATAGTCACTTAGCATTTTGTCCTCAGTGAATAACAAGGAGTTAAAAAAAAATAATGGAAATGCACTGGAGAAGCCTTGGGGGATGTGGTTTACATACTTCAGGTTTGCCACAACCCAATTTCCCCACCCTATTCATGTGAATTGTGTGTTTGGCCATGGTTAACACTCTTGTCTCCTTCGCATGAATCTTGTTTAGATTTAATTTGGTTAGTTTTTTTTAAGCTGGAATAATTTACTAGCTTCACATTAAGATGATAGATAGCTGTGGAAAGGTCCAGTCAAGGGCAAAGGAGGGAATCTGTGCTTGGAGCCAGAGGAAGAGGTTGAGATTGTGAGTGAGAACTTTGCATTGTATTCACCAAGGATAAGGATAATAACAATAATACTTTATTGATCCCAAGTGGGAAATTCTTTCATTCCAGCAACATTTAAAAACACACTTAGCAGTGTGCTTAACTAATAGTTAATACAGAATAATAATAGTGTAAAAATATTAATATAAAAATAGTGTACCCATGTGTGATAATGTGCAATAATAATGTACAAAATAATAAAGCAAAGACTATTGTACTATGACGTGTGCTTTCCCGTCTCACAGAGATGAACTGTTGTATGTGCTTATTGCATTCGGTAGGAAAGATTTTCTGTAATGATTCTTGTGATATCAGAGCTGAATGAGTCTGTTTGAAAGGGTGCTCTGCTGCTTATTCAGTAGGTCATGAAGAGGGTATAGCTGATGTCCATAATGGATAATAGTTTGTTTAGTGACCTCCTCTCCACCACTAACTCAAAAGAGTCTGGGTTGAAGCCAAGCACAGATCCAGACTTTTTGATGAGTTTATTTAGCCTTTTAACATCACCAACACCAATGCTGCTCCTCAAATGTAAAGCAACAAAAAAGACTGCACTCCCTACAACAAACTGGTAAAAGATCTCCAACATCCTGCTGCACACATTAAAAGATCTCATAAGATATAGGAACAGAAGTAGGCCATTCAGCCCATCGTGTCTGCTCCAGCACTTAAGCATGACTGATCCAATTCTTCCAGTCATCCCAACTCCCCATACCCTTTGATGCCCTGGCTAATCAATAACCTATCCATCTCTGCCTTAAATGCACCCAATGACTTGGTCTCCACAGCCACTCGTGGCAACAAATTCCACAGATTTACTAACCCCTGATCAGAGTAATTTCTCTGCATCTCTGTTCAAAATGATCGTCCTTCAATCCTGAAGTCGTGCCCTCTTGTCCTAGACTCCTCTACTATGGGAAATAACTGCCATATCTAATATCAGCTTCCTTAGAAAACAGAGTCAGCTCATCCCCTGCTTGTAAACAGCCATGGTGTTGGTTTTCTAGTCAAGTCTGTTGTCAAGATAGGGGTGATGGTGAAATCAGGGAAAGGTATGTTGATCTTCTAGGAGATTATGATATTAGGAAGGAGGAAAGGTTGCGTCCCTTGATGAACAAAGAGCCTGATGGAATCTCAGAACATTGGAACAACGAACACTTGAGATGCTGTAGATGCTGGAAATCTTGAATAATACACACAAAATGTAGGAGGAACTTGGCAAGTTAAGCAGCATCCATGGAGAGGAATAAACTATTTGTTGTTTCAGTCAAGACCTTTCATCAGGACCTGGTGAAGGGTCTCAGCCCAATTACTCCTGTCTGAAGAAGAACAGGCCTTGTTCCATTGTTTAAGAAGGGGAGCAGGGACAAACCAAGAGAATATAGAAATTATTAGAGAAGATTCTGCAGGATTTACACATATTTGAAAAAGCATGGACTCATAAGCATGGATTTTTGCAGGGGAGGTCTTGTCTCAAATTTGATTGAGTTTTTGGAGGAAGTTACAAAGATATTTGGAGAATGTAGTGCATTAGATATTGTCTATATTGACCTTAATAAAGCGTTTGACATGATCTCTGGTGGTAGGCTGGTCTAGAAGATCAATTATGTGAGATCAACAGTGAATTGGTATTTGGATACAAAATCAACGATGATGATAGAAGGCAGAGTGTAGTAGCAGAGGAGGTCTGTGACCAGTGGTGACCCCCAAAGATCATCGCTGGGACCTCTAGTTGTGATTCATGTCTGTACTAAGGTTCCCAACCTTCTTTATGCTATGAGCCAATACCATTAAGCAAGTGATCTGTGGAGTCTAAATGATCAAAGTTTAAAGTTTTATTTTTATCAAGGTACAGTATGTATATGTCACCAAATACTACCCTGAGATTCATTTTCTTGTAAATATTCACAGTAGAACAAAGAAGTACAATAGAACCAATGAAAAATTACAAAGACTGACAGATTATATAAAAACAAAAAGAAACAGGTAAATAATAAATAAATAAAACTAAGAACATGAGTTGCAAAGTCCTTGAAAGAGAGTCCAAAGGTTGTGTTCAGTGATCAGTTTAGTGCTGCAGTGTGTGAAGTTATCCTCGCTGGTTCAGGAGCCTGATAATTATAAATTAATAACTGTCCTTAAACTTGGAGGTATGGGACCTCAAGCTCCTGTACCTCCTTCCCAATGGCAGCAGTGAGGAGAGAGCACAGCCTAGATGCTGATGGTCCTTGGTGATGGATGCTTCTGTCTTGTGCCAGTGCTTCTTGTGAATACACTCAATGCTGCGGAGGGGTCTGTATTTGGATGAAAATGTAGGAGGTTTCAAGAGCAGATTTGCATAAAACAAAAAAAATGGTGGTGTTATAGATGTTGAAGAAGGTTGTCGGAGGATATAGATCAATTGTAAATTTGAGTGGAGAGATGGCAGATGGCATTTAATTCAGTCGTGTGTGAGGTGAGGTGCTGTATTTTGTATGGTCTGATCCAGGAGGAAATGGCACAGTAAGTGACATTGTTGAACAGGGGGATCTTGTGGTGCAAGTCCAGAGCACCCTGACAGTGGCCACACAAGTAGATGGGGCAGTAAGGAGAGCATATGGCATGTTTGCTGTCATCAGTCAGAATACTGAGCCAGGAAGTCATGTTCAGAATCAGAATCAGGTTATTATCACTGATTATACAAGAGGACATGAGTTGAGAGTTAAGGGGAAAAAGTTTAGGGGTAACATGAGGGGGAACGTCTTTACTCAGAGAGTGGTAGCTGTGTGGAATGAGCTTCCAGTAGAAGTGGTAGAGGCAGGTTCGATATTGTCATTTAAAGTAAAATTGGATAGGTATATGGAGGGGAAAGGAATGGAGGGTAATGGGCTGAGTGCAGGTTGGTGGGACTAGGTGAGAGTAAGCGTTTGGCACGGACTAGAAGGGCCGAGATGGCCTGTTTCCGTGCTGTAATTGTTAAATGGTTATAATTGTCATGAATTTTGTTGTTTTGTGTTTGTGCCTGTACTCTTTGGAGAGGACCATCAAAGGCTTGGGAAACTTTTCCTTACTGTTACAGTTACTGCTCTGATGGGAACAGAATTGAGTTAGATGGCCCCTTAGGTCTATTCCATCATCTGTAATTTACATATTGCAAATTGTCCCTGCACTGCCTCCTGCAGATCTGCTAATTTCCTTGCTGAATAGTCAAAATATCATTTAAAAGTCTAATTCCCTGGAGTGATAAAAAAAACAAACTTAATTCCTATCTTTGAAATGGAATGTTATCCATAGAAACTGCAAACCTACTGGTTTAAGCTGGGTGATATCAAAAAGATATTTTCCAAATGATTAGATGGCAGACATGTTGAAATGGAAGATAGCTGGCATGCATTTGCAGAAGTTTAGTAAAAATGTTGACCTCATTGAAGCTTTAAAGAAATGATCAAATATATTCAAGAAATAGTTGAGACCATGGTGATGTAGTGGAAGTGTCAAATTCTTTGAGTCTTGGAAGCTCTTTGATGAGATCCAGCTGAAGATACTCGTAACAAGACTTGAAGCATGCAGAGCAGACGAAGGCAGATAACATAAATGGATATTACTCACAAGATGGGAGCTGGGGAGAATTTAGGGAATCTTTTGGGCTGGTAGAAATAAACAATATTTTTCTATGCTGAGTATTTGGGACAAAAGTTAGAATTATGTGGGACCTGAGCAGATATTGTAAAGAATGAAGAAAAACAGATGAGATTAAGCAAGCAAATCCCAGTGTGAAATACTTTATTTTAGTGTTTTGATTTGAATTAACAATGTACATGGATTATATGTTTGTTATTAACTTACATTTGCTTTCATTTGCTTTCCTGCACCAGTGTAATTACTTCTGTGAATGAAAAGCTTTTATTACTATTATTTCTGAGGTAATCAAATCTACTTTTAGCAATTTTAGCTAAACAATTGTATTTTAAGCTAAGCAGCTGGTTTGCAAGTCAAACTGCATGAAGTGAAATTTACTAGAGACTAATATTTTGAGATGTGTCAATATTTAATTCTATGACTTGCAGCTTCTTAATGATTGATGATTTTGTAATGTATTTGTCTTTCAATTAAAATGAGGTGTCAATGGGAAAAACTAGAAAAACTAAATGCTGCCACAGTGATAGCTTCAAACTAATATCGATTCAGTACTGTACAAGCCATGTGTAAATGTTCAGAGCAAAATAAGAAAGAATATTACATTTAAGATGACAGAAGACCATGTACAGTGAGTAGCCACTCTATGTATACCTATGCAAATAACTAATCAGCCAGTCATGTGGCAGCATAAAAGCATGCAGACATGGTCAAGAGGTTAACTGGTTGTTCAGACCAAACATCAGAATGGGGGAGGAACATGATCTAAGTGAATTTGTCCATGGAATGATTGTTGGTGCCAGATGGGGTGGTTTGAGTATCTCAGAAAATGCTGATCTTCTCAGATTTTCATGCACCAGAGTCTCTCGAGTTTACATAGAATGGTGCAAAAAAAAAAATACCCAGAGCAGAAGTTCTGTGGGCGAAAACGCCTGTTAATGAGAGAGGTCAGAAGAGAATGGCCAGACTGGTTCCAGCTGAAAGAAAGGTGACAGTATCCACATGCTACAACAGTAGTATGCGGAAGAGCATCCCTGGGTGCACAGAGCGACATGATAGTATAGTGGTTAGCGCAACACTTTACAGTACAGGCGACCCAGGCTCAGTTTCCGTCGTTGCCTGTAAGTAGTTTGTACGTTCTCCCCATGACCATGTGGGTTTCATCTGGGTGCTCTGGTTTCCTCCCACAGCCCAAAGATATATGGGTTGATAGGTTAATTGGTCAATGTAAGCTCGTCCCGTGATTAGGCTCGGATTAAATCAGGGGGTTGTTGGGCGACGTGGCTTGAAGGGCCAGAAGACCCTATTCTGTGCTGTATCTCAATAAAAAAATAAAATTAAAAAAACACGTCAAACCTCAAAATGGTTGGGCTTCAGCAGCAGAAAACCATGAATATACACTCAGTGGCCGCTTTATTAGTTACAGGTGGTATCTAATAAACAGGTCACTGTGTGTACTTGAGCCGCAGAGAAGTTTAAGTGTCATTAGTATGTAATAAAGTTTTATTTTCTTTAAAGTATAAGCATCTTAAAACAAGATCCAAGTAAAACTAAACAAGGTGTTCTCCATTCACAAGGTAACTACGCAAAGTTAAAGGTGGTAAAAACAACTTACCAGAATTTTAAACGTACACAGTGGGAAATAATTAGCAAGTCAGTCATCATCTGTGCAGGAAGGAACATGTTGTAAGTTTAAAACTTAGAGATATAACTTTTAAATCCAGAAAATGTCGGGTGTGAGAGGGTTAATATAAAGAATTTGCCCATATCGCTCGAAAGCTTTCCCGTCCATGACATTCTGTCTTCTCCCATCCCATTAGGCAGAAAATCAAAAAGCTTAAATGCACATATCATGAAGCAACATCATCCGGCACTCTGCCAGCATCTTCCACAGTGAAGACTGATGTAAAATACTTATTCAGTTCATCTACCATTTCCTTATCCCCATTACTACCTCTCCAGCATCATTTTCAGTGGTTTGATATTTGCTCTCACTTCTCTTTTTTATGTATTTGAAAAATATTCTGATATCCCCTTCGATATTATTGGCTAGCTTACCTTCATGGTTCATCTTTTCCCTCCTTATGGCCTTTGTAGTTGCCTTATGTTGATTTTTAAATGTTTCCCAATCCTCTAACTTCCCACTAATTTTTGCTCTATTATATGCCCTCTCTTTGGTTTTGTGTTGTCTTTGACTTCCCTTGTCAGCCACAGTTGTGTCAGCTTACTTTTAGAATGCTTCTCTTTGAGATGTACCTATCCTGTGCCTTCTGGATTGCTCCCAGAAACTCCAGCCATTGTTCCTCTGTCAGCATCCCTGCTAGTGACCCTTCCAATCAATTTTGGCCAGTGCCTCTCTCAAGCCTCTGTAATTCCCTTTACTCCACTGTAACACTGATACATCTGACTTCTCAAATTGCAGGGTTAATTTTACCGTATTGAGATCGCTGCCTCTGATGCACCATCAATAACTCACACTGAGACGTAGGCGAGATATCGGCTTTTATTGACTGGAAGAAGGAACCAGGAGTGAGTGTCTATCATACAAGGTCCTGGAGACTGAGGCCGATCTTCAGGCCGCAGGTCTCCTTTATACAGGGGCCTGTGGGAGGAGCCACAGGAGCAGTCAGCAGGGGCGTGTCCCGACAGGCACATAGTTCACCACATTCACCCCCCCTTCGTTTGAAAAAGTCCTCATGTAGCGAAGGTTCTTACAAGTCAAGCCGATCAGGCGGTCGAATCTGTCGCTGCGATCTACGTAGCACCGGCTGTGACCGCATAGGTGCCGGCAACATTGGCGATTGCACAGGGGACGGGGGTTGCGCGTGTTCTTGCCCACTAGGCGCCGGTGATCCCTCATGCATGTGCGAGGCGCCTGGTATAAATGCGTACGAAACGCCCGGTATACAAGTGTCGTGAGGAGTCTGTGTAGGGCCTGGTGAGTACGGTGTCACCTCTGGTGCAGGGTTCACAGTTACCGGAGAGCCTTCAGGGTAGTGGTCTGCTGCACCTGCGGGTGCCAGGTCGCGGATGGAGACCGTGTCCTCCCGCCCATCAGGCAAGACCACGTAAGCGTACTGGGGGTTCGCATGGAGAAGGTGAACCCTCTCCACCAGCGGGGAGTATTTATTGCTCCTCACATGTTTCCGGAGCAGCACTGGCCCCGGGGACGTCAGCCAAACTGGTAGAGCGGTCCCAGTGACAGACTTCCTGGGAAAAGAGAATAGGCGTTCGTGAGGGGTGGCATTGGTGGACGTACGTAACAGAGAGCGGATAGAGTGCAGTGCCTCAGGGAGGACCTCCTGCCATCGAGAGACCGGCAACCCTTTGGACTTAAGGGCTAAAAGTGTGGCCTTCCACACTGTGGCATTCTCCCGCTCTACCTGGCCATTACCCCGGGGATTATAACTCGTGGTCCGACTGGTAGCAATGCCCCTAGCTAGCAAGTACTGGCGCAGCTCCTCACTCATAAAGGAGGACCCTCTATCACTGTGGATATAGCAGGGATACCCGAACAGAGTGAAGAGCTGGCGCAGGGCTTTTATGACGGACGTGGCAGTGGTGTCGGGGCAGGGGATGGCAAAGGGGAACCGTGAGAACTCGTCAATAACACTGAGAAAATAGACATTGCGGTCAGTGGAGGGAAGGGGGCCCTTAAAGTCAACACTCAGGCGTTCAAAAGGGCGGGTGGCCTTGACAAGTTGTGCCGTGTCAGGACAGTAGAAGTGCGGTTTGCACTCGGCACAAATTTGGCAGTCCCTGGTCATCGTCCTGATGTCCTCCAGGGAGTACGGCAGGTTCCGAGCTTTCACAAAATGGTAAAATCGGGTGACCCCCGGATGGCAAAGTTGTGCATGAAGGGCGTACAGCTGGTCGAGCTGTGTGCTAGCACATGTTCCCCGGGATAGGGCATCAGGGGGCTCATTGAGTCTGCCAGGCCGGTACAGGATATCATAGGTGTAGGTGGAGAGTTCTATCCTCCACCGCAAAATCTTATCATTTTTGATCTTGCCCCGCTGTTGGTTGCTGAACAGGAACGCAACCGAGCGCTGGTCGGTCAGCACAGTGAATCTTTTGCCAGCAAGATAGTGCCTCCAGTGCCTAACAGCCTCCACTATGGCCTGGGCTTCTTTCTCCACCGCGGAGTGCCGAATTTCAGAGCCTTGGAGGGTGCGAGAAAAGAATGCTACTGGTCTGCCTTCCTGATTAAGGGTAGCAGCCAGAGCGAAATCGGAGGCATCACACTCCACTTGGAAGGGAGCGGTCTCGTCCACTGCATGCATCGTAGCTTTGGCAATGTCCGCTTTAATGCAGTTGAAGGCCGCGCAGGCCTCAGCAGAGAGGGGAAACGAGGTAGACTTGACCAGGGGGCGAGCCTTGTCTGCGTAATGGGGGACCCATTGGGCGTAATAGGAAAAAAACCCCAGGCACCGTCTGAGGGCCTTGAGAGTGGTGGGAAGAGGGAGCTCTAACAGGGGGCGCATACGTTCGGGATCAGGCCCAATAACCCCGTTTTCCACGACATACCCAAGTATAGCAAGGCGGGTGGTACCAAAAACACACTTGTCCCTGTTATAAGTAAGGTTCAGAGCTGCGGCCACTTGGAGAAACCGTTGGAGGTTGGCGTCGTGATCTGGCCTGTCATGACCACAGATGGTGATGTTATCCAGATAGGGAAATGTGGCCTGCAGTTGGTACTGGTCCACCATCCGGTCCATTTCCCTCTGGAAGACAGAGACACCATTCGTGACACCGAAAGGGACGCGCAGGAAGTGATAGAGCCGGCCGCCCGCCTCGAAGGCGGTGTAGGGGCGGTCCTCTGGGCAGATGGGGAGCTGGTGATAAGCGGATTTCAGATCTATTGTCGAGTACACCTTATACTGAGCAATCTGGTTGACCATATCCGCGATGCGGGGTAGGGGGTATGCGTCAAGCTGCGTAAACCTATTGATGGTTTGACTATAGTCCACCACCATCCTATTTTTCTGCCCAGTCCGAACAACAACCACCTGGGCCCTCCAAGGGCTTGTGCTCGGCTCAATGATCCCCTCCCTGAGCAGCCGCTGCACCTCCGACTGAATGAAGGCCCGGTCCCCCGTGCTGTACCTCCTGCTTTTGGTTGCCACAGGTTTACAGTCGGGGGTCAGGTTGGCGAACAGCGGTGGGGGAGGGATCTTGAGAGTGGAGAGGCTGCAAGTGTCGGTAGCGCAGCTGTTGGCCTGGTTCTGGATGGGATGTGTGTGTCCGTGTGTGTGTGTGGTCAGTAGCGGGGTATGTGAAGAAGTCCCACAAAACTGAGGATTCTTGACAGTGAGTGGTGGGAGGGGCCCGTCGTATACCATAGTCACACTTTCGAGATGGCTCTGGAAGTCCAGCCCCAATAGCACAGGTGCACACAGATTAGGCATGACCAGCAGTTCAAAGTCCCGATATACTGTGCCTTGCACCACCAAAGTTGCTACACAACCCGCCCGGATGTCTGCGGACTGCGACCCAGAGGCCAAATGGAACCTCCGACTGACCGGCCGCGTTGCAAGTCCGCAGCGTTGCACTGTGTCCGGGTGAATAAAACTCCCAGTGCTGCCCGTGTCAAACAGGCATCCAGTCCAATGCCCCTCCACCTGGATGTCCATCATGGATCTTGCAAGCTGGTGTGGGGCGCTTTGGTCGAGAGTCACAGTGGCCAGAGTTGGATCGCCGTCGGGGTACCCGGTCAGCATCGGAGGGTCGGGGGCGGGGCATGCTGACGCCGACAAAGATGGCCGCTCACATCCGGGGTACCCGGTTAGCATCCGAGGATCGGGGGCGGGGCGTGCTGACGTCGACAAAGATGGCCGCCCACATCCCGGCATGCAAGATGGCGGCCCCCACGTTTCACCCGCAGCGCTGCACTCCGCTCGAGGCTGAGACTTACAGACCTTGGCGAAGTGGCCCCGCTTTCCGCAGCTGGAGCAGGTCGCTTCTCGCGCTGGACAGCGTTGTCGAGGATGTTTCTTTTGGCCACAGAAATAACAAAGCACGAGTTTCTTACGGGCCACAGCCGTGGTCTGGGTCGGGGAGCTCGTGGAATCGCGACTGGCGGCAGCGTTGGCGAATTCGCTCCCGGGAGCCGGCGGTGGCGGGGTCTGAGGCGTCCACGAAACCGGCGGGGAATCGCGCGACTGGACAGCGTCGGCGTTATGCCACGCAGCTTCTAGAGCGTTGGCCTTCTCTATCGCCGAGCTTAAGGTAAGATCCGAGTTCTCCAGCAGTCGCTGGCGCACGTACACTGACCTCAGTCCCGTCACAAAGGCATCTCGCACCAGCAGCTCCGCATGCTGTTCTGCCGTGAGCGTCTTGCAGTCACAAGCTCGGACGAGTGTCTGTAGTGCTCGGAGAAACTCAGCGCACGATTCGCCAGGCCGCTGTTGCCGGGTAGCTAAGCGATGTCTTGCGTAGACGGTGTTCACCGGCCGCAGGTACTGTCGTTTGAGGGCGTCCAGTGCCCCTTCGTAGGTCGGCAGGTCCCGGATAAAGGAGTAAACTTTGGAGGAGACCCTCGAGAGTAGGATTCTGTGCATAACGGCGGGTTCAGTCGCACGAAGCTCCGCCAAGTACGATTGGAAGCATGCAAGCCAGTGTTCAAAAGCGAGAGCTGCGTCAGGGTCTTGAGGGTCCAAATCCAACCGGTCCGGACGCAAAACGGGTTCCATGTTTTAAAACTTCCAGTCAATAAAATTGATGCACCATCAATAACTCACACTGAGACGTAGGCGAGATATCGGCTTTTATTGACTGGAAGAAGGAACCAGGAGTGAGTGTCTATCATACAAGGTCCTGGAGACTGAGGCTGATCTTCAGGCCGCAGATCTCCTTTATACAGGGGCCTGTGGGAGGAGCCACAGGAGCAGTCAGCAGGGGCGTGTCCCGACAGGCACATAGTTCACCACAGCCTCCTAAGAATTCCTTTACCTTAAGCTTTCTAATCAAATCTGGTTCATTACACAAAACCCAATTTAAAATAGCTGATCCCTTAGTGGGCTCAGCCACAAGCTGCTCTAAAAAACCATCTTGTAGGCATTCTACAAATTCCCTCTCTTGAGATCCAAAATCAGCACCAACCTGATTTTTCCAATCTACCTGCATATTGAAATCCCCCATGACTATTGTGACATGCATTTTCAATCTCTCATTGTAATTTGTAACCCACGTCCTGGCTACTATTCAGAGGCGTGTATGTAACTCTCATCAGAGTCATTTTACTCATGTAGTTCCTAACTCCACCCACAACGATTCTACAGCTTGCAAGCATATGTCACCTATTTCTAAGGAGTTCATTTCATTTTTTACCAACAGAGTCACACCACCTCCTGTGCCTTCCTGCCTGTCCTCTCGATATAATGTACGTATATCCTTGGATGTTAAGCTCCCAATTATAATCTTCTTTCAGCCGTGACTCAACGGTGCCCGCAACCTCATACCAGCCAATCTCTAACTGTGCTGCAAGATCATCTACCTTATTTTCGTATACTGCATGCATCCAAATATAACAGCTTCACCCTTTTCAATCTTGTGCCTCTATTACACTGCAGCTCATCACACTGACTGCAATTTTGCCCTATCATCTGCCTGTCCTTCCTCACAGTCTCACTGCATGCTGACTAGACCACAAGGCTTGGCCCGAAGAAATATCCAGGCCATACTATCTTCTCACTTCTACCAATGGGCAGGAGCCTAAGGCCTCACACCACCAGGTTCAAGAATAGTTATTACCCTGCAATCATCAGGCTCCTGAACTGGTGTGGATAGCTTCACTCATCTCAACTCTGAACTGATCCCACAACCTACCTACTCACTTTCAAGGGCTTGACAACTCACGTTCACAGTATTAGTTATTAATTTTTTTAATTATTTGCATGGTTTTCCTTCTTTTGCTCATTGTCAGTTGTCAGTTTTTGTTATTTATAGTTTCCTTTTTATAAATTCTATTGCATTTCTTTATTTTCCTGTAAATGCCTGCAAGAAGAATCTCAGAGATGTGTATAGTGACAAAGATGTACTTTGATAATAAATTTACTTTTTGATTTTGTTGAACCAGCATCTTTTTCATGACTATCTACAGATTACAGCTTTTTAATCAATATGTGAGTCACGGCCACGGATCATCAGTTGGATATATTTTACAGTTGCACTCTGAGGAGGTGCTCTGGGACACAGGAACAGGATTAACCCTATTAATTATTGTCCTGCTATACTCAGTAATGTTTCCAGAGTCATCCTGGGCTGCGAATTCTGAATATTCATAACATCCTAGGTAAAGAAATTAATTCTCATCTCCGTCCTGAATGGTCCTTATTCTGACACAGTTGATGTAAACAGGAGTGTGTGCACCTCTTCCCCGTAATTTATTATTTAAATAAATTTAAATTATAGTTAGTTATTTTTTTGTATTTGCAGTTTATCTTTTCCACATTAGTTATTTGTCAGTCTTTATGTGTAGTTTTTCATTGATTCTATTGTCTTTCTTTATTCAACTGTGAATGCCTGAGAGAAAATGAATCTCAGGGTTGTATATGGTAACATACATGTACTTTGATAATAAATTTCAATGACTTTGACAATTGACTAGGTGATCTGTGAAAGAGAGAATGGAGGGAAATAACTTTCTGGTAGAGAGAATAGAGGGAGTTAAATATCTGTGGAAGAGAGAATGTGGGAGTTAACTATCTCTGGTAGAGAGAATGTGGGAGTTAACTATCTGCAGTACAGGTCTATTAGCTAAAAAGTGAAAAGCATTTTGTACAGTGTAACGATCCCAAAATTAGTAGATTAAGTCAAAGCTTGAATCATCCACTGTAAATAGTGGTGTGCAATTAAAAGGAAGAAGCAGCTTTACTAAAATCACTTAAGTTGCATCAATGACAATTATATAAACACATAATCCGGTGATATCCCTAATGACTTTCTATATTTAAACAGTTAAGCCAAACGAAAAAAAACAAAAAGACACATCAGCATTATCTGCAATCTCCTTCAGGCTCAAATGCCTTCTCCCTGCCTCTTCTCATCTCTGCTCCCCTGTGCAAGCCTTTGGCCCGTCTCCTCAGTTACGGGAATGAACGGCTGGGTTCACTATTTCTGTCCCTTACCACGGCAGCCCTCGTAGGGAGGGCCTCGTGACTTGTGCTTCCAAACCAGCGCCTACCAAACTTCCTTTCTATGTCCACCCCAGCCAGATCAGAATCAGAATCAGATTTGTTATCACTGACAAGTGTCAGGAAGTTTGTCATTTTGTAGCAGCAGTACAGTGCAATTCACACAATATACATTAAACATTTAGAATGAGGAATATAAAAAATAAGTAGAACAAACAAATAGCAAAGTAGTGAGGTAGTATTTATGGGTTCTTGCTCAATCATAAAGCCTATTCATATTTGTTTGTGCATTCCTAATGACATGCTAATTCACCTTTGACCAGACACTTCAGTGGCCACTTTATTAGGTTCAGCAGTACACCTGCTCATTAATGCAAATATGTGACAACAAATCAATGCATAAAAACATGCAAACACAGTCAGGATGTTCAGTTCAGACCAAACATCAGAATGGGGAAGAAATGTGTCGTTCCTCGACCATGGAATGATTGTTGGTGCCAGATGAGGTGGTTTGAGTATCTCAGGAACTTCTGTTCTCCTGGGATTTTCACACACAACAGTCTCTGGTGTTCCCAACTTCTTTTATGCTATGAAGCCTTATCATTAAACAAAAAACGCATCCAATGAGTGGCAGTTCTGTTAAAGGTCAGATAGGTTCAAGCCAACAGGAAGGCAACAGTAGCTCAAATAACGATGCGTTACAATAGTGGCATGCAGAGGAGCATCTCTGAACACACAGCATGTCAAACTTTGAAGGAAGTGGCCATAGCAGCAGAAGACCACAGACGTACACACAGTGGCCACTCTGTTAGGTAGAGGAGGTACCTGATAAAGCGGTCACTGCGTTTACACTTGGTCCAAGTCATCAGTATAGATTGGGGCTCCAGCACAGATCTCGAGGACAAACTGTTAGTTACAGGTTGCCAATCCAAGCACTACTCCTGTACTTGGAGTTTGTTTCAGTGCCCTGCCCGTTCTAATCTGTTACCTCCAACTCCTTGTGAACTTGGTGCAACTACCCAGTTACTGTTTTACCTTATCAAATTCTTCTGGAAATCCAAAATGTGGGTTCATCTGCCTGTTCCCCTTGCTCTTTTTTTTTTGCTTTCTCAACGACCTCTTAAAAATTTGTCAAATGTAGTTTGCTTTTCATAAACCACATTAACTCCGTTTGTGCAAGTTTGTAAATTAACTGCGATCAGTCAGAGTCATAGAACACTACAGCACAGATGCAGGCCCTTCAGCCCATCTAGTCTATTCCAAACCATTAATCTCCCATCAACCTGCACCCGAGCCATAATCCTCTGACACATGTACCTATCCACATTTCTCTTAAAAGTCGAAATTGACCCCGTATCCACCACTTGCACTGGTAGCTCATTCCACGCTCTCACCACCCTCTGAGTGAAGAAACTCACCCTCATGTTCTTCATAAACATTTCACCTTTCACCCTTGATCAAATTGCATCCTTAATAATGGAATTCAGTGTTTTCCAAGAGAGAGGTATTAGTCTAAGTAGGATATGGTTTCCTATCCTCTTTCTAAAAAGTAGTGAAGTTACTTTCATGAATTTCCAATCTTCCAGGATCTCTTTCAGACGCTCTCTGACCTTCTGAATATTCCTGGCATGACTCTTATTAAGTCATGTTTTCAGCACCTGTAAGTCTTTTGATAATGCAGCTTCATTGATAATCTTGTTCAGATCCAGGCAATGGGCTGAGTGAGCAATGGGGGCTGAGGACTAAGGTGGGGACAAAGACCATGAATTTGTTAAAATGAGTCTCAGCTCATCAAGCACAAGATGTGAAGCAAGCATTGTGACAAATTAACGAAAGTGGATTTTTACACTTAAACCTGCAGTATATGTGCACTAAGTGGCCACTTTATTAAGTACCTCCTGCACCCAATAAAGTAGGCACTGAATGGAGGTTCATGGTCATTTGCATTTGTAGCCCATCCACTTCAAGGTTCAATATGCTGTGCGCACAGAGATAGTTTTCTGCACAGCATTGTTGTAACGTGTGGTTATTTGAGTTACTGCTACCTTCCTGACAACTTGAACCAGTCTGGCCATTGTCCTCTGACCTCTCTCATGAACAAGGTATTTTCACCTCCAGAACTGCCACTCACTGGATGCTTTGTTTTCAGTTTTCCACACCATTCTCTCTACGCTCCAGAGACTGTTGTCCACAAAATACCAGGAGATCAGTATAGCATTTTCTGAGATACTCCAACCTCCCTGTCTGGCACGGACAATCATTCCATGCTCTAAGTCACTTGGATCACAATTCCTACCCATTCTGATATTTGGTCTGAACAACAACTGAACCACTTGACATGCCTGTATGCTTTTATGCATTGAGTTGCAGCCGCATGATTGATTGATTAGATATTTGGATTAACGAGCAGGTGTACCTAATAAAGAGGCCACTAAATGTATAATCTGTGTCTTTGAGTAAGTCTGAGTGACATCATTAAGAAAAAGATTATAAATTGAAAAGCTTCCACATGTTTCTAAAAGCTCTGTGCTTAATGTGCATGAATGAATGCTGGATGGCTTGAAATTTCAATTTTCATACTTAATAAAGGAATATGTGGTAGTTTTGTGTTTTCCTTGGACCCCAATTGTTTGAAAATTATAGTTAATTTGATTGGCAGGAAATTTAAAGGTAAATTGATGGTGACAAATTAAGGCTAATTTTGGGTGTCATCTTCCCAATTTTGACCTTGCAGGAATTACTCTCCCAGGTGGGGAAATAACTAAGTGATGTTTTGTAAAGTACTCTATTCTGGTGACAGGTTTTTGAATTTTGTTTCTTTCCCAGTTTTATCTAACTATGTTTTTGCTTTTTCCTTGACAGCCCAGAATCAGATTTTAACAAAGAACTTTGTATAAATTTGTATGAGTGGAAAGCAATTGTGAAGCAAAAAGCATTCATAAGATTCACTTTAAGTATCATATGTACATTGAAACATACAGAAAAATGCATCATTTTGCACCAACAACCAACACACTCTGGGCATGTGATGGGGGCAACTGCAAATGTTGCCATACTTAGCATACCCACAACTTACCAACCCTAACCCATGTGTCTTTGGAATGTGAGGGTGATTTTATGTTTGATTTTTGTTAAACCTAATTATAGGCTAGAATTAGTTGTTTTTGGTAATGAAAACAGCTGGATGAAATTATGCAAAGCACCTGGTCAGAATATTTTGTATGATAAATTTATATAAAATATTGTAATATTTTGCCTTCAGCAATGTTTTATCACTCAATTATCAGAATTTGGAATTATAGTGTAAGTTTTGGCAGAATAAGCGATGTTTTATCTTTATTTTCAGGGTAACGTGGAAAACATTAGTGAAGATACCGAGGAAGCCCAGGTCACAACGTCCGAATTGGTTCGATATGAGTACCATGTTGTCTACTCCAGTAGCTACCAGGCACCTGTGTTGTATTTCAGAGCTTGTTATTCAGGTATGTCATGCTCAATAAAAGTGAAATTTAAGCTTCAGCTAACTTCACATTTAACCACAAAATGTTTTGGACTCTTTTTTTCTCCTACTTTAACATATTGGCTTCATAGCTGATTATCTTTCAACCGTTTCTAGTCCTCATGTCAGAGAGCATTAGAGATTAGAGAACGTGTCTCATGAGGAAAGACTGAGCCAGCTAGAGTTGTTCAAGATTCAAGATTGTTTATTGTCACTCTTCAGTACACGAATATAACGGAGAACAAAATGATTGTGGCTCTGGATCTGATCCGACTCTTTCCCATGCCAGAAATGGCAAATATCGGAGGGAATACTTTTAACATGGGTGGAAGAAAGTGTAAGGAGACTCTCAGAAGTAGGTTTCTTCTACTGACAGTGGTGAGTGCTCAGAATACCCTATCAGGAGTGTTGGTAGAGGCTAGTACGTCACACATGCTTGATAGAAAAATGGATGGTTGTGTAAGAGAGAAGGATTAGATTGATCATAGAGAAGGTTAAAAGGTCAGTACAACACTGTGGGCTGAAGGGCCTGTACTATGCTGTAGTGTTCATGTTCTACGTTATTCCCCTCTGATCAAATTCTCTCGGCTTGCCTGGCTCCTTGGTATCATTTTAAGCCACTCCTCTATTACATGTCTCCCCTACAGAATAACTTTCATATACTTGAACGGATTATAATCTCCCACTTCTTCAGCCTGTGTCTCTTTCTCTTGATTTGGCTTTGACCATGTCCTTGCTGCAGTTGTACAAAACTTTCCTTTCCCCATTTTAATATACACATCCCTTTTGAAGGTTAACTTGCAGGTTGAGTCGGTGGTAAGGAAGGCAAGTGCAATGTTTGCATTCATTTCGAGAGGACTGGAATACAAAAGCAAGAATACTCTCAGGAATGAAAGGGTTAACATCTAAGGCGGTATTAGATGGCCTTAGGCCTGTAGTCACTGGAATAAGAATGAGGGGAATCTCATTGAAACCTATCGAATATTGAAAGGCCTGGATAGTGTGGAAGTGGGGAGGATGTTTCCTATAATGAGGGAAGTCTAGAACCAGAGGACACAGCCTCAGAATAAAGAACCGAGATGAGAAAAAAGGGAGTGGTGAACCTGTAGATTTCGTTAGGACAGGCAGCTGTGCAGGCCAAGTCATTGGGTATACTTTAAGACAGAGTTTAAGTTCTTGATTAATCAGTGCATCAAATGTTTATGGGAGAAGGCAGGAGAATGCATTTGAGAGGGATAATAAATCTGCCATGATAATGCCGGAACAGACTCAATGGGCCAAATGGCCTAATTCAACTTCTTTGTCTTATGGGCTTATTCTCTTGTAAGGTTTTTCTAATTTTCTCTCCATTCTTGCTGCCTACTTCTCCATCCAAACTTTTTTCTGGGCTTCTTTCTCTTCTGCACCTCTCTGTTTGTCCCTCTTGGCCTCTTTCTCTTCCCCATGTCTGCACTCAACATTTCCTGGCTCCTTTCTCCTCTCCATTCACCTTATCACACAGTGCTATATCAGTTTTGGACTCAAAAGCTACACACGCAAAATGCCGGAGGAATTCACCAGGTCAGGCAGCATCAATGGATAGGATTACCTGCCTCCGCTCACTCCCTGTACTGACCACCCTCTGGGGCAAAAGGTTGGCACTCAGGTTCCTATTAAATCTCACCCCTCTCAGTTTAACCCTGGAGGAGAAAAGACACAAGAGATTCTGCTGGGTATCTGGAGTAACACGCCCACGATGCTGGAGGAACTCTGCAGGTCAGGCAGCTTCTATAAAGAGGAACTAAGAGTCATTGTTTTGGTGTGAGTCACTTCATCAGAACTGGGAAAAAGACTAGCTCTTCCCTTTGTGATTCTATACATCTCGAGAAGATCACCCATCTTTCTCTTAGATTCCAATAAATAAAATCCCCACTTGACAACATAGTTGAAATTTCCTCTGCGCTCATTCCAGGACACCAATATTATGACCTAGTATCTGTTTCAGTACTGATAATAGCTATATTAACCTTGTACTCTTAGGCATTTTCATGCTATTTTGGTTAAAGTTTCAATTTGATTCATTTTATTTCTCATATGCACATTGAAATATTGAGACATGCAGAGAAATGTATTGTCTGTGTTGGGAGCAACCCACACGTGTGGGCATGCTTTCAGCGCCAATATAGCTAATCCGTACATCTTTGGAATGCGTGAGGAAACCAGAGCACCAGGAAGGAACCCAGGTGGTTACAGGGAGAACATACGAGTTCCTTAAGACAGCAGCAACCACTGAACCCTGATCACTGGCTCTGTAAGGCATTATGTTGGTCTCTACACTGCTATGCTGCTCGTGTACAATTTATCCATTTCTAAGATCAAATCTTACAGCCTTTCTCTTCCTTGCCTTAAGAAAGTTTCTGATACTATGTTTGCCTATACTGAAAACACTGAAATTGAAATATTCCGAAACAATATGAGAACTTTTGAATTATAACTGATTTCATAGAGATTTCAACTTGTTATTGTTAAGTTATGGACAAGAAAATCTCAACTGTGCACCCTTATGGAGTCATAGAACACTACAGCACAGAAACAGGCCATTCAGCCCATCTAGTCTCACCCAACCTCAATGGAAAATGCCTGCTTCCATTTACCCTATCTAAACCCTTCATAATTTTGTTTGCCTCTATCAACTCTCCCCTCATTTTCCTATGCTCCAGGGAATGAAACCCAAAATCAACCTATCTGGTAATTTACTAACTGGCATGTATAATAGAACTTCCTATTTTGTTTAAATTCTAGATGGAAGACCTCTTACTCTGAAGGAAATTTGGGAAAGTGTTCATGATTGTTACCAAGAAAGTCTTTCACAGGGACCTTGGGAAACGATTACACAACAGGTAATCAATCATACTTATATAAGAAAACTAGTTCAAATTAGTTTTCCACATCAGCTGGAAATTTGAGTAAAATGAACTATTGATCACTTCAGGTTGGCTAACATCTGGAGAAGTGTGAAGTGATTCACTTTGGAAGGTCGAATTTGATGGCACAGTACCGTATTAAAGGCGGCATACTTTGCAGTGGGGAGGAGCAGAGGGATCTTGGGAGTCACGTCCACTGATCCTTCAAAGTTGCCTTGTAAGTTGAGAGGGTTGTTAAGAAGGCGTATGGTGTGTTCACTCTCATTAGTCACGGGATTGAGTTCAAGAGCCGCGAGGTAGCGTTGAAGCTCTAAAACTCTGGTTGGACTGCACTTGGAATATTGTGTTTATTTCTGGTTGCCTCGTTATAGGAAAGATGTGAAAGCTTTAAAGAGGGTGCAGCGAAGACTTAACTGGATGCAATCTAAGGAGGAATGACTGGGCAAGCTGTGGCTTTCCTCTTTAGAGCAAAGGAGGATGAGAAGTGACTTGACAGAGGTGCCTAAGATGATGAGGCATAGATCGAGTGGATGGTCAGCATCTTTTCCTAGGGCAGAAATGCAAATACATTCTCCCCATGACCACATGAGCTTCCTCTGGGTACTCCAGTTCCATCCCACAGTCCAAAATCTTACCGGTTGCTAGGTTAATTGGTCATTGCAAACTGTACCATGATTAGGCTGGGATTAAATTGAGAGATTAACGGGTGGCCTGGCTCGAAGGACCAGAGGGGCAATTTTGTCTGTATCTCAATAAAATAAAAATAAAAGAGGGCATAACTTATTGTGATCAGAGGAAAGTATGGGGGGGATGTCAGAGATAAGCTCTTTATGCAGAGTGTTGTGGGTGCATGGACCCTACTGCCTGGTCTGGTAGTAGAGGAAGGTACATTAGAGACATTTAAGAGACTTTATGATAGGCACATGGATGAAAGAAAAATGGAGGGTTATGCATGTACATGGGATGGAAAGATTTAGACTGATTTTGGAGTGGGTTTAAAGTTTGGCACAACATTTTCTGTTCTATATACTGTACTATGTTCTATGCCTCAGATGGAGATCAGAAGATGTTACCAGACATGAACATTAGCATTGTCTAAGGTCTTCTAGTTATTGCAAATAATTTATTTGACTCCACTTCCTGTTCTCCTGCCTGTGGCTGTCATTACATTTAGAGCAGGGTTTTCCAACCTTTTTTATGCCATGAACCCCTTAGCCTTAATTGAGGGGCCCATGGACTCCAGGTTGGGAACCCGTATCCTAAAGTGTTCCAACAAACAGCAACAGAATAACCTTACTGACTTACCCTTAACCTAGCGCTCGCCAGTGGAAACATCTTTAGCACATCCCCAGTGGAACTGAGACTTCCAGTGAAAGGACAAAATGCTTTATTCCTTGGCAGAATTCCCAAAAGAGCATGGAGTCACATATGGGATCTATGTGGCCATTAGCTCCACATGTGAAAGTGAATGGTTCAGGAAATGTACGATTCTATAAACATGCTAGTCACAGAAATTTTATCCACTGCATTAATGGTGACATAAGAGGTTAAGCTGAAATTCATGTTCGAGTTTATCATCACCTGACTGTACATATATACAACCAAAAGAAGCAATGTTCTTCCAGACTACGGTGCATCCAAACACGTATAACACACACCGCACATAAAACCAAATATTACCATAAATAATTTAATAACATATAATACAAAATGTGTGCAGCACAGGCAAACAGTAAAGAGCTCGCTGTCCTGGTGACGAGACCTTAGTGGTGGCAGGGTATTCATTAGTCTCACAGGAAAAGGAAGTGGGGGGGGGGGGAAGTCAGATCAAGAAGGAAGGGGAAAGGGGAGGAGAACAAGCTAATACTGATTTTGTATGGCATTTGAGTACAAAAACGATAAATTAGAAAAAAACTAAATTGTGTAAAAAGAATAATGAGTTAGTGTTCATGCGTTCAGATGTCTGATGGCAGAGAGGAAGAAGCTCTTCCTGAATCATTGACTGAGGATCTTCAAGCCCCTATACCTCCTCCCCAAAGCTAGTAATGAGAAGTGAGCCCGTTAAGACCATAAGACAATTTACTTTATCTCTTGTTGGCAAGATGCTAGAAGGTTGAGGAAGAATTATCTAGTCATTTTGAGAAGCCCGTGAATCAAACAAAATTAGCGTCTTCTATTGATTTCTTGGAGAAGGTTTTCCATGTTTGCTGACGGCACAAAAATCAAATTGAAATTGGTTTATTACCGTCGCGTGTAGTGATGTACATATAGTGAAAAGCTTGTCTTGCATACCGTTCATACAGGTCAAATTGTTACAACACAGTGCATTGAGGTAGAACAAGGTAAACAATAAAGGAACAAATACACACACACACACACACACACCACCCCCCCACACCTACCTACCTGAGGATCTCAGCAGGTCAGGCAGCATCTATGGAAATGAATAAACAGTTGATGTTTTGGGCCAAGATCTTCCTTCAGGACCGGAAAGGAAAGGAGGAAGTTGCCAGAATAAGAAGCTGCGGAGAGGGGACGGAGACTAGCTGGAAGGCGATAGGTGAAGCCAGGGTAGGAAAGGTAAAGGACTGGAGAAGAAGGAATCTGATAGGAGAGAAGAGTTGACCATAGGAGGGGACCCAAGGGGTGGTGATAGGCTGGTGAGAGGAGTTAAGAAGATGGAGTCAGGAATAGAAGAAGAGAGGAGGGGGATGGAAATTTTTTTGTTATCGTAAGAAAAAATTGATTTTCATGCCATTGGGTTGGAGGCTACCCAGATGGAATGTAAGGTGTTGCTCTTCCACCCTGAGGGTGGCTTCATCTGGCACAAGAGGAGGCCATGGGCAGACAAATTGGAACGTAATGGAAGTTGGAATTAAAACGTTTGGCCACCGGGTAGTTCTGCTTTTGGTGGATGATGCGGAGGTGCTCAACGAAGCAGTTCCAGTAATGTGTATCAGCTATAAAGAAAGCGCAGTGCAAGTAGACAATGAGGTGCAAGGTTATAATGAGGCAAATCATAAGATCAAGATTATTATAAAACTCTTGAATGGTTCCCTGGTACCATCTATTTGTAGCAGGGAACCATTCAAAATTCTTATAACGGTGGGGTGGAAGCTGATCTTGAGCCTGGCGGCCTGTGCTTTCAGGCTTTTATATCTTCAGCCTGACGGGAGGGGGGAGGGAGAATTTCCAGGTGGGTGGGGTCATTGATTATGCTGGCTGCTTTGCTGAGGCAGAGAAAAATGTAGACGGAGCCCTTGGAGGGAGGCTGGTTTCCATGATGTGCCGGGCAGTGTCCACAGCTGCGTGGTCACATGCAGAGTAATTGTCATACCAGGCTGTGATGCACCCAGATAAGATGATTTCCATGATGCATCAATAAAGCATGTGAGGGTCCTTTCTATCCAACTTAATGCAGATGGACAGAGGGGTTGGCATGGATACGAAGGGGAGGGTTCAGCGGGCAAAAGGCTCCTCTCTGTTCTGAACCACTTGTGCTTGACAATACCAGCTTCATAGTGGCCTTCTGCCGCTCCATTGCTGTAATATGTGGAGCTAATTAACCGTTTACAATGAAGTAAAAATGAATGAAGAGTGGTCTTCATTATTTATTTACTTAGTGATACTGCCTAGAGTAGGCCCTCTTCCAGCCCTTCGGCCTACGCCGCCTAACCTGATTATGGGACAATCTACAATGACCAATTAAGCTACCCAGGATGTCTGTGGACTGTGTGAGGAAACCAGAGCATCTGGGAAAACCCATGCATTCCATGGAAAGTCATACAGGATGGCGCCAGAACTGAACTCCAAACTCTGGAATACTGCAAACTGTAAAAGCGTCACCATAACTGCTATGCTACTGTGGCTTCCAGTTATCTAAATAATTCAGATGTGGACAGTTGTCCAAATCTGAAACCATTGGGCCATGCCAATGACTCTTAGGACTGCCTGGTGAAGGAAGCCATTGAAATTAAACCAGAGAAAAAGAATTTTAATAAAGACAATGGTCTTGCTCTCAGTAAGAGCTAGAATTCCATTGCAAACAAGGTGGGAAAGCTTGGGCTGTGTTCCCTGGAGTTCAGGAGAATGGGGGAGGATCCTTCATGATGGAAGAACATCCATTTAGAACAGAGATGTGGAGAAATTACTTTAGTCAGAGGGTGGTAAATTTGCGGAATTTGTTGCCATGAGTGGCTGTGGAGAGCAAGTCATTGGGTGCATTTAAGGCAGAGATAGATAAGTTCTTGATTAGCCAGGGCATCAAAGGGTATGGGATAAAAGCAAGGGAGTGGGGATAACTGGAAGAATTGGATCAGCCCATGATTGAGTCGCAGAGCAGACTCAATGGACCGAATGCCTTACTTCTGCCCCTATATCTCATGGTCTTATAAATCTTGATTGGATGAAGACTAACCAATCAGGAGGTATCATCCCTGATGAAGATGGCAGAGTTTGTCATTGACACATCAATTAAAAATCGATACCTGTACCCAACTGAAAGCCCAAACAGAATTTATTCATTATGTATGCCAGGAAAGCACTAGATCCCTTTTTGATTATACCTGTGTTTTCAGAATATAAAATCATAGCCTAACTTACATGAATGAATGATAATTTTTCAAGCCTCATTGTAAAATCTGTTTGATGAAGTCAATAGCATGGATTTTCCTTTGATGAGTAATTATCGCCAAGTCATGTCAGTTACATTATTAACAAACCAACAGAGAAAATGAACAACACTTACTCCATTCAGTTTCCTGATGGTCTATCTGATCTTCTGTCTGTTGGCTTTCGTCTCAGTGGGAATCTCCCTAAAGTCATCACTCATCCATTTTATGTGTACCAACATCCAGTCACTTGCCTGAACTGCTCTCGTTTTAAATACTGTAAATCAATTACAACACACAGCTGTTTTATGAGACTCTTGGAACATTACTAGCGATCTCTATGGGCATTTCCTGGTGGCTCATAATGACGCCAATTTACCACACCTGGCAGGATCTGTTCACACACAGAGGGGCAGCTCAGATGTGAACTGAAAATTATTAACCATTGAAGTGCTGCAGGGCAACTCAATTGCTAACTGAAAATGACTAACTCCTGAAATCCTGAATGTGCCATGGTGGTGTAGCATTCAGCGGAGATTAGCGCATTGCTGCTACCGCTTGGGGTGCTGGAGCTTGGAATTAAACTCAGACAGGAGTCTGTACATCCTCCCTGTGGAGTGTGTGTGGGTTTTGTTCAGGTGCTATGATCTCCTCCCATAGTCCAAAAATGTACCAGTTAGTAAACTAGTTGGTCATTGTAAGTTGTCCCGTGGTTAAATCAGGGGTTGCTGGGCGGTGTAGATCAAAGGGCTGGAAGGACCTATGCAGTACAGCATAGGAGCATACCCTTTGGCCCACAAGGTTGAGCCTAACTAGAGTCATAGAGCACTATAATACCGAAATGAACCCTTTGGTCCATCTCAACCAGGGGTCCACGGACCCCTCTGTTGATGGGCAGGGTCCCCAGCATAAGAAAGGTTGGAAGCCCCTGATCTGGACCATGCTGAACTGTTAGTCTTCCTAGCTCCTTTGGCCCACACTTGGACCATAGCCTTCCCGTCAATGTTATTATCCAAGCTTTCCTTAGATGTTGCAATCGAACTAATTAAATTTGTAATCAAATACCCAACCAAACTAAACCTTTCTGCCTACACAATGTGCATGTCCTTCTATTTCCTGCACATTCACGAGCCTAAGATCCTCTGTTGTATTTGCCTCCACCTCTAGCCCATTCCAGGCACCCACCACTCTGTATATAAAAAAAAAACTTGCCCCTCACATCTTCTTTGAAATTATCCCCTCTCACCTTAAATGCATGCCCTCTGGTATTAGACGTTTCAACCCTGGGATGAGGATACTGTCTGTCTGCTCTGTCTATGCTTCTCATAATCTTATAAACCTCTATCAGGTCTCCCCTCAACCTCCACAGCACCAGAGAGAGCAGCCCAAGTTTGTTCAGTCTCTCCTTACAGTTCACGCCCTCTAATCGAGGCAACATCCTGACGAACCTCGTCCGCATGCTCTCCAAAGCATCCACACCCTTTCCGTAACAGGGAGACCAGAACTGAATACAGTACTCCAGATGCAGCCTAACTGGAGGTTTAGAAAGCTGCAATATAACTTGAACTTAATTTCTTGGCTCATTAAGATAAGCATACCACATACTTCCTTTATTACTCTTTTAACCTGTATATACATTTTCAGGGAGCAATGGACTTGGACCCCAAGAACACTCTCAATCATTGCTTTTAAAGGTCTGGTTGTAAAAAATGAATACATTTTTTTCTTTCAAAAATGTGTATTTTAGGTTCACTTATTTCTATTTAATTATAGATGTATGACAAATTCAACTTTGCAAATTATTAATGTGATAGAAGATCTTCATTCTGTTCGATGTGATTCTGTTTACGGCTTGGACTAATTTGCTCAGCATAATTTTGTCAGTTTGACAATCAAGTTGATGTCATCTTATTTTCCTGCTGATGCAGGCAGCACAGCAGTGAAGCGGGTAGCTTTACCATGCCAGCTGTAAGATCAGAGTTCAATTCCCGCTGCAGTCTGTAAGGAGTTTGTACATTCTCACTCTGACCACATGGGTTTTATCCAGATGCTCCGGTTTTCTTCCACATCCATCAAAGCGTAGAGGGAATTACAGAGGCATGAGAGAGGAGCTGGCTAGACTTGATTGGAAAAGAACACTAGCAGGGGTGACGGCAGAGTAGCAATGGCTGGAATTTCTGGAAGCAATTCAGAAGGCACAGGACATATACATCTCAAAGAGGAAGAAGGCAAGATGACACAACCATGGCTAACAAAAGAAGTCAAAGCCAACATTAAAGCCAAAGAGAGGGCAGATAATAGAGCAAAAATGGGTGGGAAGTTAGGGGATTGGGAAGCTTTTAAATGCCAACAGAAGACAACTAAAGAAGTCATTAAGAGGATAAAACTGGAATACAAAAGTGATCTGGCCAATAATATTAACGAGGATAACAAAACTTTCTTCAGATACATAAAGTGTAAAAGAGAGGCTGGAATGGATTTCGGACCCCTGGAAATCGATGCTGGAGAGGTAGTAATGGGGGACAAGGAAATGGCAGACAAGCTGAAAGTATTTTGCATTACTAGAAGGCATTAGCGGTATAGTGGAAGTTCCAAGTGTTGGGGCCATGAAGTCTGTGAAGTTACCATTAACGGAGAGAAGGTTCTTGGTAAACTGAAAGGTCTGTAGGTAGATTAGTCATCTGGACAGATGGTGTACAACCCAGAGTTCTGAAAGAGGTGGTTGAAGAGATTGTGGAGGCACTTGTAAAGAATCACTAGATTCTGGAATGGTTCCAGAAGACTGGAAAATTGCAAGTGTCATTCCACTCTTCAAGAAGGGAGGGAAGCAGAAGCAAGGAAATTATAGTCCAGTTAGTCTAGCCTCAGTGTTTGGGAAGATGTTGGAGTCGATTGTTAAGAATGTGGTTTTGGGGTACACGGAGGCACCTGATAAAATAGGCTATAGTCGGCATGGTTTCCTCAAAGGCAAACCTTGCCTCACAAATCTGTTGGAATTCTTTGAAGAAATTACAAGCAGGATAAACAAAGGAGAATTGGTTGATGTGCTGTTCTTGGATTTTCAGAAAGCCATTGACAAGGTGCCATGCATGAAGCTTCTTAACAATCTGTGAGCCCGTGGTATTGCAGGAAAGATTCCAGCATGGATAAAGCAGTGGCTGATTGGCAGGAGATAAAGAATGGGAATAAAGGGAGCCTTTTCTGCCTGACTGCCAGTGAATAGTGTTCCACGGGGGTCTGTGTCGTGACTAATCCATTTATGTTATATGTTAATGATCTGGACAATGGAATTGATGACTTTGCTGCAAAGTTTGCAGATGATATGAAGATAGGTGGAGGGTCAGGTAGCTTTGAGGAAATAGGGAGGCTGCAGAAGGACTCTGACAGATTAGGAGAATGGGCAAAGAAGTGGCAGATGGAATACAGTGTTGGGAAGTGTATGGTCATGCACTTTGGTAAAAGAAATAAAAGGGTTGACTATTTTCTAAATAAAGAGAAAATACAAAAAACTGAGTGTAAGGGGACTTGGGAGTCCTTGTGCAGGATTCCCAAAGGTTAATTTGCAGGCTGAGCATTCAATTCAAAAGTACTAGAATATAAAAACAAGGATGTAATGTTGAGACTATATAAAGCACTGGTGAGGCCTCACTTGGAGTATTGTGAGCAGCTTTGGGCCCCTTATCTTAGAACAATAGAGTCTGGTGGAGCAGACTCGATGGGACAAATGGTCTGATTCTGCTCCTATACCTTATGGTCTTAATGGAATTATTCCAAAGGCATACAGATTGGAGTTGGTAAGTTGTGTTGCTGCCCAGCACAATCCTCGCTGATTTGATTTGACACAAACAATGCATTTCACTGTATATTTCAATACATATGTGACAAATAAAGCTAATCTTTTTTTAAAAAAAGAATTGCTTCTTATATTGCAGGAACAATGTCCTTATTTTGCTTAATTATAATTTATCTGACTAAATACCTGCATCAGAATGAACACATCGCCTCTCCAGATAAACAATGGAACTTGTTTTACTGTACAGCTGAGAACTTTGTAAAGACCAGTGAACTTGCGCACCAGGGTCCACAAACAAATAATTTTGTCTAATGAGGAAATAGCTTCCAGCAGTGGGATGTATTGAGTAGTGCAATAATCGTGTAGTATCTTATTGCATGTCTCAGAGACTGAGCATGAGAAACTCTGCGCTGTAGTTACTTATTGTGAGATCTACTGTCCCAGCCAACTGCACACACCACTTCTGCGAGAAGATGACCCGAAACAAAATCAGTTCTTTCCCAATGGGCGCCCATTTTAATTCTACCTTACATTCCCATACCAACATGTCTGTACATGGCTCCTCTACTGCCACGATGTGGCTACTCAAAGTTCAAAGTAAATTTATTATAAAAGTGTGTATACATCACGATATACTACCCTAAGATTCATTTTCTTGCAAGCATTCACAGTAAAACAAAGAAATACAATAGAATCTCAGGTTGGAGGAGCAACACCTCATATTCTGTCTGGGTAGCCTCCAACCTGAACATCAATTTCTCCATCTTCCAACAATTTCTCTCCTCTCTCTTTTTCCATTCCCCTTTCTGACTGCCCTTTTACCTTCTGCAGGAAAGAGGTTGATGTAGGTAGGCAGCATCTACCACTGTTTGACAGCCAGAATAGACTTGATGGGCTGAATAGTCTCTTTTCTTTGATATATGTAAAACTGAACGTGGCACATGATTCACAATTAGGAACTGTAAGTTCCTTAGCATTATCATATCATTGGATCTGTCCTGGAACCGGCACAGAAGTGCCATTACAAAGAAGGCAAGGCAGCACCTTTACTTTCTTAGAAGTTTGCACTGATTTGGCACGTCATTTACAACTCTGACAAACTTATATTAATGCACACTGGAGAGTCGTCACATCACAGCCTGGTATGGAAACGTCAAGAATGGAAAAGCCTGCAAAAAGTGGTCAATCCATCAGACACAAAGCCCTGCCCACCATGGAGCACACTACAAGGAGTACAGGAGCCTCAGGCCCCACACCACCACGCTCAGGAACAATTATTACCCTATAACCATCAGGCTCCTGAACCAGCGGGGATAATTTCACTCACCCCAACATTGAACTGATTCAGCAACCTACAGGCTTGCTTTCAATGACTCTATAACTCAAGTTCTCAGTAATATTTATTTCCTCATTTAATATTATTGTTATTTTTTGTATTTGCAGCTTGTCTTTGGCACACTGTTTGTCAGCCTTTGTGTGTTGTTTATCGATTCTATTGTATTTCCTTGTTCTACATGAATGCCGGCAAGGAAATGAACCTGAGGGTAGTATATGGTGACATATACGTACTTTGCTAATAAATTTACTTTGAACAATTCGCTGCGAAACAGTGTCATAGCGAATTGAGGATGACGTTGGCGATGATTGACATTTGTACCCTGGTCGGTTTAGCTAGGTAATTCTCACTGCTACATCTTCAGTTAGTAACTTAACAAACAAAGATTAAAGATCGGCTCTGTTTGTCACATATACTGTACTCCGCAGAAGTCTTAGGGACATGTACTGATTTCTGTGCGGTGAAGATGCTTTCAAAAATATTGAAATGAAAATGTTCTAAATTTCAAAAAAATCACCATGATTGTTCTTGACAAATTTTCTACAGAAGTGGTTTGTCTTTACCTTCTTCTGGGCAGTGTCTTTGCAAGATGGGTGACTCTAGCCATTACCAATACCTTTCAGAGATTGTCTACCTGGCGTCAGTGGTCGCATAACCAGGACTTGTGATATGCACCAGTTGCTCATACGACCATCCACCACCTGCACCCATGTTCACATGACCCTGATCGGGTGGTTAAGCAGGTGCTAAACCTTGCCCAAGCACGGCCTGCAGGCTAGCAGAGGGAAGGAGCTCCTTACACCACCTTTTGTTGAGACAGATCTCCACCCCCCCCCCCACCCTGAAGAGTAGTAAACAGTGAAAAACAAAACTAAAATTTCCTGTCCCCTCCCTCTTCTTTTCCTCATTCTGACCACTTACCTATAGCTGCCCCCAGGCCCACTCCTCCTTCCCTTTCTCCTATGGTCCACTCTCATCTCCTATCAGATTATTTCTTCTCCAGCTCTTTATCTGTCCAACCAACCTGGCTTGACCTATCACCTTCTAGCTATCCTTCTTCTCATCCCCAAGCCTTTTTATTCCGGCATCTTCTCCTTCCTTTTCAGTCCCGAGAAGATGCTCAAAAAGCTGAAAGACGTAAAGGTACATAAGTCACCTGGACCAGGTGAACTGCACCCTAACGTTCTGAAAGGGGAAGCAGTAGAGATTTGGATGCATTAGTTATGATCTTTCAAGAATCATTGGACTCTGACATGGTTCTGGAGAACTGGAAAACTGCAAAGGTCATTCCACTCTTTCAGAAAGGAGGGAGGCAGCAGAAAGGAAATTATAGACCAGTTACCCTGTACTCAGAGGTTAGGAAGGTATTGGAGTCAATTGTTAAGGATGAAGCTATGGAGTACTTGGTGACACAGGACAAGATAGGGTAGAGTCAACATGGTTTCTAAAGGGAAAATCTTGCCTGACGAACTTGTTGGAATTCTTTGAGGAGATCACTAGTAGGTTAGATAAAAGGATGCAGCAGATGTTGTATATTTGTATTTTCAGAAGGCCTTTGACAAGGTGCCACACATGAGGCTGCTTACCAAGTTAAGAGCCCATGGTATTACAGGAAAGTTAGTGGCATGGTTAGAGCATTGGCTGATTGCTGGGAGGCAGCAAGTGGGAATAAAAGGATCCATTTCTGGTTGGCTGCCAGACACTAATGGTGTTCCGCAGGGGTTATGTTGGGAATGCTTCTTTTTATGCTGTATATAAATGATTTAGATGATGGAATAGATGACTTTGTTGCTAAGTTTGCAAATGATACGGAGATTGGCGGAGGGGCAGGAAGTGTTGAGGAAACAAGTAGGCTACAGAAGGACTTGGGCAGATTAGGAGAATGGGCAAGAGAGTGGCAAATGAAATACATTGCTGGAAAATGCATGGTCATACACTTCAGTAGAAGAAATAAGCATGCAGACTATTTTCTAAATGAGGAGGAAATCCAGAAATCTGAGAAGCAAAGGGTTGAGAGTCCTTACACAGAGCATCCTAAAGGTTAACTTGGTGATTGAGTCAGTGGTGAGGAAGGCAAATGCAATGTTAGCATTCATTTCAAGAGGTCTAGAATACAGGAACAGGGATGAGATACTGAGGCACTGGTGAGTCTCACCTTGAGGTATTGTGAACAGTTCTGGGCTCCTCATCAAAGAAAAGATGTGCTGGCATTGCAGAGGGTTCAGAGGAGGTTCACAAGTATAATTCCAGGAATGAAAGGGTTATCATACAAGGAATGTTTAATAGCTCTATGTTTCTATTCATTGGAATTTAGAAGGATGAGGGCGATCTCATTGAAGCTTTCCGAATGTTGAAAAGCTTAGACAGAGTAGATGTGGAAGAGATGTTTTTCATGGTGGGGGAGTCTAGGACAAGAGGGCAAAGCCTCAGGATAGAGGGGCATCCATTTAAAACAGATATGGAGACATTTCGTTAGCCAGACATTGGTGAATTTGTGGAATTTGTTACCACAGGCAACTGTGGAGGCCAGGTTATTGGGTGTATTTAAGGCGGAGGTTCATAGGTTCTTGATTGGCCAGGCATCAAAGGTTACCAGAGGAAGACTGGGGAGTGGAAAAATGGATCAGCCATGATTGAATGGCAGAGCAGACTCAGTGGGCCAAATGGCCTAATTCTGCATCTATATTTAACGGAAAGATCGACTGTTTGTTCATTTCCATAGACACTGCCTGACCTGCTGTGTGTGTTGCTTTGGATTTCCACCATCTGCAGACTTTCTCTTGTTTTTAAATCAGATCAGTATAGTATTTGGAGTGATCACGATTTGCCCTTAAAACAACATCAATCCTCCTAGATACATTGTCATGCAGTTTTATAAGAGAATCAGCTGAAAGGTTGTTCCAAGCATCTTGGAGAACTTGCCGCGTTTCTGCTGCAGACCTTGGCTGTCTCGCTTGCTTCCATCTGTCCAGGTAGTCCCAGACAGCCTTGAAGATGTTGAGATCAGGGCTCTGCGGAGGCCACACCACCTAAAACCATGTAAAAAATATCTAGGTTGCCTAAGACTTGTGCACAGTACTGTACTTCAAAACATGCAGTGAACTGTGTCGTTTGCATCAAATAGAATCAGTGATGATTGTGCTGGGCAGTCCCTGTGAATAACATGCAGCAGACTGGATGTAACAGTCTATAAACATCCCACTGGGTGTAGTAAAAGAGCAGAAATATAGGATGGATGCTTGCCCTTTCACCCCGTTATGCAAGTAATACCAAAAATCTGTACCATGTACTTGTCTCACTGATTAAATGGTTAATAATATTTATTACACTCTGCCTCAATTTTACATTTGTTGTCAAAAAATATACCCTGCACCAAAATATATGGTAATGATTTTAGGAAGTGGAGTGAAGAGGATATCTGATTATTCATAGAGTAATAGAGCACTGCAGAACAGAAACAGGCCTTTTGGCCCATCTAATTCATGCTGAACAGTTATTCTCCTTTGTCACATTGACCCACAACTGGACCATAGCCCTCCGAACCCCACCCGTCCATGTACTTAACCAAATTTCTCTTAAATGTTGCAAATTAAACTCACATCCACCACTTTTGCTGACAGATCTTTCCACATTTACACCACCCACTCAGTGAAGAAGTTCCCTCTCAGGTTTTCCTGAAGTGGTTGACCTTTCTCCCTTAACCTATGACCTCTAATTTTAATTTAACCCAACCTCAGTGGAAAAAGCCTGCTTGCATTTACCCTGTCTTTAATTTACCCCTCATAATTTTGTATACTTTGATCAAACCTCCCCTCATTCTCCATTATAGGAAAGATGTGGAAGCTTTAGAGAGGACACAGAGGAGATTCAGCAGGATGCCACCATGTCCTATGAGGAAAAATTGAGTGAGTTAGATCTTTTCTCTTCAGAATGGAGGAGGATGAAAAATGATGACAGATGGGAATAAGATAATAAGAGAAATTGATGGGGTGGATAGCCAGAGACATTTTTCCAAGCCATAAGTGATTAATACAATAGCCATAATTTTAAGATGATTGGAGGAAAGTATAGGGGGAATGTCAGAGGTAAATTCTTTACACGGAGCGTGGTGGGTGGGTGTGTGGAATGCACTGCCAGGGGTGATGTTAGAAGCAGATACATTTGGGACATTTGAGAAACTCTTTGATAGGCATATGGATGTTAGAAAAATGAAGGGTTATGTATGAGGGAAGGGTTAGATTAATCTTGAATTGGAGCCTGTACTAGGCTCTAGTGTTCTATCTTCTAAGTTCTTTCTTGTCTTTGATGATATTGGCAGATATTGCTGTTTTTCAGTATTTTTGATACATTTGTTTCTTTAACATCTGTCGGAATGAGTGATTAATGCAAAGCCACCTGAGATAATTTATCTAATGACCAATGAGTAGTTAAGTTTCATAGATTTTTGGAAATTGAAGGAATCAAAGGATACAGCATAAGGAATGAAAACAACGTTGAGGTTGGAAAATTATCTCTGATCTTGTTGACCATATGGTTCAAGGACCATTTGATTTTACCCCCAGCCCTAAGTTAACACTTCCTTATTTGAAGTTCCTCGCAGCTAATACTTAAATAAGCTTGGAGCAGATTTAGTTAGATTAGCTGTGGAAAATGCTGCCTCCCTAAGTGACTTTGGGACAACATTTTCAGGCTACATCAATAAAACTGGAGACCTGGACAACCCGGCCCAGAAGATGTCCGCTCATCTGATGTTGTCCAAAGACATGATTGTTTCTCATTACTACCATCAAGGGGGAAGCACAGGACACTGACGACATACTCTCAACGTTTTTAGTAACAGTTTCCTCTCCTTCTGTTAGGTTTTGTAATTTCAAAACATTAAACTAATTCAAAGGAAGACATAGGAGTCTGAACTGTCCGTCTAACTTCATGTTTTCTTTAAGTGAGGCACGCAAGTATCACATAGTAGCATGATGACATATGCAATTCATGCATTTTTACATATAACCCGTAATGAATTATTTAAACAAACAAGGACACTTAATCCAGCAATATATGTACAAGATTACTCAAATATTGCTGTAACATTAAATACACAACACCTTCAGATTTTTGAATGGACAATGAACCCAATAGCACTACCTCATTATCTTTGCTCTCTCTTTTCACTACTTATTTAATTTAAATATATATATTTCCTATTATAATTTATAAAATATTTTTGTATTGCACTATACTGCTGCAACTAAACAAAGAAACTTCACAACATGTGGCAGTTATAATACACCTGATTCTAATTCTGAAAATCTGGTAATTATCAAGACTAAGAACAGAGTTGAGGTGAGTGAAGTTACCCATACTGGTTCAGGAGCCCGATGGTTGTAGGGTAATAACTGTTCCTGAACTTGGTGGTGTGGGACCTAAGGCTCTTGTATCTCCTTTCCAATAGTAATAGCAAGTAGTGTTGTTATTTTACCATACACATGTATACAGCCAAACAAAGCAACGTTCCTCTGGGACTACGGTGCAGAACACAGTACGTACAGTCACACACAGCATATATAGTTATGATAGAGAAGAATACAGTCACAAAATAATATTATCACAAGTCCCTGAGTGACATGGCCTGAAAGTTGATGGCACATGGGATGTTGTCCTGGAGCCACGTTTCTGTAAAAACAAGTACGCAGCAATTCCGCATCTTGTGCTGGGTCAGTTGCAGAGGAAGGTAGTTTGTGGATATCTGTAAAAAATGGAAGCAGTTCATTACCAAGGGATGACTGGTATTGTGACTCATTAACAGTAATATTAATTGGACTTTTTTTTTAACCTTCAATATCTGGCAATAACTATTGCCGTCTCATAGCACCTTCCTTTCTGACTTATTGCAAGATCTGCTTTTCAATAATTGTGATCAGAATTTAATCAGAAAACTTTGGAGAAAGTGTTTCATTTAGTTGGACATTTGATTAGTTTGACACAACATTGTGGGCCAAAGGGCCTGTGCCTATGCTGTATCGTTCCTTGTTCTACGTTACAAGCATCGGAGCTGCCCACCCGTTCAAGGCATCCTCTCCACGTCCCCATCACGATGGAGCAGTAAGGTAGTGTAGCAGTTAGCGTAACACTTTACATCACCAGAGACCCAATTTCCATTCCCGCCGCTGTCTGTAGGGAGTTTGTACATTCTGTCTGTGATCATTTGGGTTTCCTCCCACATTCCAAAAACATTAGAATTGGGGTTAATAAGTTGTGGGCATAGTATGTTGGTTCCCAGAAGAATGGTGACACGTGCGGGCTGCCCAGCACAATCTTTGGACTATATCGATCATTGAGACAAACAATGCATTTTACTGTATGTTTCCATATACATGTGACAAATAAAGCCAACCTTTAACCTTTGAATCAAGTTATCTAGACATAGATAACTTACAGCACCAGCTACCTGTGTTCAATTCCCGCCGCTGTCTGTATGTTCTCCCCGTGACCGTGTGGGTTTCCTCTGGTTGCTCCGGTGTACCTCTGCAGTCCAGAGACGTACTAGTTAGTAGGTTAATTGGTCATGTAGGGTGGTGCAGGCTCGTTACTGTGCTATATCTCTAAATGAGTAAATAATATCAACCCAACATCCAATGTCCTCCAAATGAACCGCAACCTTACCGTAGGGTTTGGAAGCTTGTGTGTCTCAATGACCCAGAGAGCTATATTGGCTAGAGATAGGGCCTTGTGCTTTGTTCTTGGTTGGGTCACACATGCCAAACAGGTCAAAGGGTAGAGGCCAGACTAAGAGTTGTCCACCGGTCCTCCAGGTTTGGGTGTTCAGCTCACGGATAACAACCCTGACTGGAAAAAAATATTGCCATGGAAACAGCAAAGAAGAAACCTTCTACATTTGTGTGTGAGGGTATGGACAGACAAAGATGGAGGGCCTTCATTGCTGTCCTAAATGCCAGCGACATAACAGGCAGTAAGTAAGTAACGTCCTACATGCGCTATGAAAGTAAACCGATAACCTTGTACCTGGGTCGCTGTGAGCAAATGAAGCCTAACAATTAGATTATTTGAAAGGTGGGATACAAGAGATTTTCTTTAAAGATGCATAAGCAATGTTTAACTTTGGCTGAAACAGTAATATTCTTGTACTGGTGTGCCAAAAATGTCAAAAAAAACTTTGCTTCCTGTTCAAACAGTGGAAGAAATTCATAGTTCTATTTTTTATGGCATTTTTATGTTGATGTCTGTCACTTGACCATTACTTTGTGAATCGTTTATTAATCTTAGCCTTGGGTTATTCCTTCATCATTTTCAAGAGGTTTGGAATTCTGCCAAGTTCCAGGGAACAGTACCGCATCTGTGTTTTCTTCCTTTTATTGAAAATTCTTGGAAAAAACGCTGGCCTTGTTTTAGAGTGATCAAAGTTTTTGGTCAAAACATCTCACTTGCCAAATCTTAAGACGGCTGTTTAACTGACATCTCTGAGGGATTTGAAATGTTACTGCTTTTGTCAGGCTCTCATGGCCATGACCACTGTCTTCTGTGCCTGGCGCTGTTTCCACTCTTGTAAGGACTACCTACCTGGGGAGATTCCTGAGCGAGGCAAAGAGGAGGTGGTTTAAGCAGTCTGTGACTACATTGAAAAATATGTGTCTAGAGTGGAATCGGATTGTGGTAATACTTTGTTGCAGGGTGGAAACCAAAAAAATCAGGATTTCAGAATCAAAAGCAGCTTTATTATCAATAGCATATGTTGTGAAATTCGTTGTTTTATGGGGGACAGCATAGTGCAATATCCAAAATATTATTAATTGTTACAATAAGTAAGGTACTCAGTAGCGACTTTATTGGGTACACCTGCTTGTTCATGCAAATATCTAATCAGCCAATCATGTGGCAGCAACTCAACACATAAAAGCATATAGACGTTCACGAGGTTCAGTTGTTGTTCAGACCAAACATCAGAATGGGGAAGAAATGTGATCTAAGTGACTTTGTCCACAGAATGATTGTGGGTGCCAGATGGGTGGTTTGAGTATCTTAGAAGATGCAGATCTGGGATTTTCACACACAACATTCTCTAGAGTTTACAGAAACTGGTGTGATGAACAAAAAAAAGTCCAGTGAGCAGTAGTTATGTGGGGAAAAAGGCATTGTTGATGAGAGAAACCATGGAGATATATATAGGAGCAAAATTAGTTCACTCCCCCACACATCCACTCTATCGGAGCCCAAAACTCCTCATAATACTCTAAAAGTGCTTTGACCAGTGCCTCATAAAGCTTCAACATTACATCCTTGCTTTTATATTCTCGTCCTCTTGAAATGAATGCTAACATTACTTCAGCCTTCCTTACTATCAACCTAACCTACAAGTTAACTTCTAAGGATTCCTGCACTAGGATTCCCAAGTCCTTTTGCAACACCAATTTCTGAACTTGCATCCTATTCAAATAGAGTCTATGCCTTTATTCCTTCTACCAAAGAGGTCAGGAGAATGGCCAGACTAATTCAAGCTGACAGGAAGGCGTCGGTAACTCAAACAGCCAAATGTTACAATGGTGGTGTGCAGAAGAGCATTTCTGAATGCACAACACATTGAACCTTGAAGTGGATGGGCTACAGCTGAGGAAAATCCATCTCCCACCCCCATCCTCATCACATTCTACAGGGGTTGTATTGGGAGCATCCTGAGCAGCTGCTTTACTGTCTGGTTCGGAAATTGCACCATCTCGGATCGCAAGACCCTGCAGTGGATAGTGAGGTCAGCTGAGAAGATCATCGGGGTCTCTCTTCCCACCATCACGGACATTTACACTACACACTGCATCTGCAAAGCAAACAGCATTATGAAGGACCCCATGCACCCCTCATACAAACTCTTCTCCCTCCTGCCATCTGGGAAAAGGCATTCAGGCTCTCACGACCAGACTGTGTAACAGTTTCTTCCTCCAAGCTATCAGACTCCTCAATACCCAGAGCCTGGACTGACACCTTACTGCCCTATTGTCTTGTTTATTATTTATTGTAATGCCTGCACTGTTTTTTGTGTACTTTATGCAGTCCTGTGTAGGTCTGTAGTCTAGTGTAGCTTTCTCTGTGTTGTTTTTTTTATCACATAGTTCAGTCTAGTTTTTGTACTGTGTCATGTAACACCATGGTCCTGAAAAACGTTGTCTGGGATATATAAATATAAATACTTTAAGTTCAAAGTAAATTTTATTATCAAAGTACACATATGTCACTATATAAAACCCTGAGTTCCATTTTCCTGCGGGCAATCGCCACAATAGAATATTCACTATAACAGGATCAGTGAACAATAAGAGTGCAGAAGACAACAAACTGTGCAACTGGAAGGGTAAATAAATAGCAATAAATAACAAGAACATGAAGTATCATGATAAACAGTCCTTACAGAGATCATTGGTTGTGGGAACTCCTCAATAACTGGCAGGTGAGTGTGGTTATCCCCTTTTATTCAAGAGCCTGATGGTTTTGGGGTAGTAACTGTTCCTGAACCTGGTGGTGCGAGTCCTAAGGCTCTTGTACCTTCTACATGATGGCAGTGGCGAGAACAGAGAATGGCCTGGGTGGTGGGGATCTCTGATAATGGTTGCTGTTTTCCTACAACAGTCTTTTGTGTAGTAAGATGTAAGGTGGTGTTCATGGACCATTCAGAAATTTGATGTCAGGGGGAAAAAGCTGTCCCTAAAATGTTGGGGGTGTGTCTTCAGGCTTCCGTACCTCATCCCTGTTGGTGGTGATGAGATAAGGGAATGCGAATTCAGCCATTGCTTTAGAATCTGTGCTGTTTTCAGTTGGGTGAGTATTGAACTCTCCAGGCAAAGAGAGTGAAGCCATTTATTGAAACAAGTTTCTGGCAGCACAATGAAGCCTGTGATTATGCTACCATTGGAACACAGGATTTTTCTATATGACTAATCTTCAAGATGGACATCAAAGTCAGTATTGGCATTTACAACTTTTGTGTAAATCTACAAATTTCAGTATAATATACCAAATAAAATACTAAGAATGAGATGCAAACTTCCTGCAACATAGAAAGCAGGAAAACCTGATCCAAATGTGTAACATTTTCAGATAATTTAAAATATTTTGCTACATCTAAATGTTTGCCAACTGCTTAATATTTTTGGAAGTATTGCAGTAAGCCACTCTATAAAGAACACCAAACCAGACGGCCATTTACTTTAGAACCCTACGAAAACCAGATGTAACATATTAGTAACAGAATCTCCCAGAATGAATGCACTAACAACCATGCATTCAGGTAATTATACTGCTTTTCAAGTCTTATAAAATTTAGTAACTTGCGTCCCTTAAAAATCTCAAAAGATTTCAAAATTCAAAGACTGACTTTCTTATGCAGACAAGAGCAGAAGCCCATGAGACCCAGCAAGAGCAAGCAGTTTTTGTCATTGAGAACAGCAAAAGTACTTTCCTCCCTCACCTCCATTCAGGGCCCCGAACAGGACTTGCAGGTGAGGCAGCGCACACCTGCGAGCCAGTTGGGGTTGCCTGTTGTTTGTCCGGTGCTCCTAATACGGCCTCCTCTGCATTGGTGAGGCACGACGTAAATTGGAGGAACACTTTGTCAAGCACAACCGCTCCATCTGCTAAAAGCGGAATTTCCCAGTGGCTAACCATTTTAATTCCTATCGCCATTCCTGTTCCGCCAGGTCGGTCCATGTCCTCCTCAGTGAGGCCACCCACAGGGTGCAGAAACAACACCTCATACTCCATCTTGGGTAGCATTCAAACTGATGACATGAACATCGAATTCTCCATCCAGTATTTTTTTTTCTTCCCCCCCCGCCCCTTCCTCTTCTATTGCCCACTCTGGCCTCTTATCCTGTCTCCTCATTCCCCCCCCCCCCATCTCCTCATCCTGGTGCTCTTCCTCCTTTCCTTTCTCCTATGGTCCCCTCTCCTTTCCTATCAGATTCCTCCTTCTCCAGCCCTTTACCTTTCCCGCCCACCGGGCTTTAACTATCACCTTCCAGCTATCCTCCTTCCCCTCCCCCACCTTTTTATTCTGGTGTCTTCCCCCTTCCTTTCCCATCCTGATGAAGTGTCTCAGCCCAAACTGTTGACTGTTTATTCATTTCCCCAGATGCTGCCTGACCTGCTGAGTTCCTCCAGCATTTTGTGTGCGTTGCTCTGGATTTCCAGCATCTGTAGTACCTTGTTTGTTTTCATAGTTTCATTGTAATTTGTATTTGTTAAGCAAACTTCTTCCAGTCTTTACAGCTGCTCGTTCTTTAGCAGTTATTCTAAAGATTAAAGATTTAAAGATTAATTGTCATACATACATCAAAACGTACAGTGAATGTGTTGTTAGCATAAACAATCGACACAGGACAAGGAAGTGCTGAGGGCAGCCGGCACGTTCTGTCAGGCTGCTGACAATAAGACTATGTCAAAGCCTCAGGTGTGCATGTATATGTGCACACACGCGTGCGCCCCCCCCCCACACACACACACACTCTCACTCTCACTCACTCACACACTCTCACTCTCACTGTCACTCACTCACTCACACTCACACACACTCTTACACTCACACTCACACACACACACACACACATATACGCACACTCAATCTCACACATACAGACACTCACACTCACTCTCTTTCACACTCACACTCTCTCTCACACACACACCCACGCCTCGGGTGCCTAAGATATTTGCACATTACTGTAAGTGCTTTGGGAGTGTGTGGGACAGGTGGCACAGAGGGAGTGCCAGGTCTGGGAGGGGAAGTGGCGTGGGTTCAGACGCCCCTTGTCTTGAGACATCAGGCACAATCATCTGATTCCAAACAATTGGTTTATCAATCACTACAGAATGTGTCTCTGGTACTTCCTGCTCCCTCCCCTCTCCCTTCCCCTTTTCCCAACCATGACCCCCCTCTCCCTGCCCCCTTTCCACTCTCAGACCCACATCAGAGTCAGATTTGTCAACTATCACATATGCCATGAAATCTGTTTGGCAGCGGCACATTACAATAGATAAAATTCCTACAGTACTGTGCAGAAGTCTTAGCACCCTAGCGATATATACTGTATGTGCCTAAGACTTTTGTATATGGAATCAGGTTTTCCTGCTTTCTATGAAGCAGGAAGTTTGCATTTTATTTGGTACATTATACCAAAGTTTGTAGTCTTATACAGAAGTTGTAAATGCCAGTACTTTTTTGCTGTCCACCTTGAAGAGAAATCACATAGAAGATGTTATGTTGAAGTTATATAAGACGTTGGTGAGGCCAAATGTGGAGCATTGTGAGCCGTTTTGGTCACCAATCTACAGGAAAGATAACAATATGATTGAGGGAGTAAAGAGAAAATTTACAAATATCTGACTTCTTCTCCTTTCCTTTCCAACCCTGATGGAGGGTGTTGACCAGAAACATCAATTCGTTATTAATTTCCATAGGTGCTGCCTGGCCCATTGCATTCCTCCAGCATGTTGTGTGTGTTACACTGGATTTCCAGCACCTGCAGAATCTCTTTTGCTTAAAATTTGCAAGGATGTTCCCATGACTTAAGGACCTGAGTTACAGGGAAAGGTTGAATAGGTTAGGACTTTATTTCCTGGAGTGTAGGAGAATGAGAGAAAATTTGATAGAGGTATACACAATATGAGGGTCAATGCAAACAGTGTTTTTCCACTGAAGTTTGGTGAGATTATAACTAAAGTTCATGGGTTAAGGCTGAAAGGTGAAATATTTAAGGAGAACCTGAGAGAGAACCTCATCATTTAGAGGGTGGTGAGAGTATGGAATGAGCTGCCAGTGGAATTGGTAGATGCGGGTTTGATTTCAACATTTAAGAGAGGTTTGAATAAGTACATGGATGAGAGGGGTGTGGATGGCTATGGTGAAGGTGCAGGTTGATGGGACTAGGCAAAATAACAGTTTAACATGGACTAGATGAACCAGATGGTCTGTTTCTGTGCATAGTTCTCTGTGACTCTAAAATTAGTTCAGCAAAATTCAGCAGAAGAGATTTACCAGGACGTTGCCTGGACTTCGGGTCCAAGGAGGGGTTTCATAGGATAGGATTTTATTCCCTATAACATAGAGGACTGAGGGGTGAATTGATAGTGGTATTTAAGATCATAAGGGTCATAGGAATGGGCTGCTAAGAATAAGAGGGCAGAGGTTTAAGAATCAAAGGGGAAAGATTTAAAAGAGACTTGAGGGGCAACTTTGTCATCAAAAGGGTGGAGGGTATATGGAACCAGCTGCTAGAGGACATGGTTGAGACAAGTACAATAGTATAATCTAAGAAGCATTTTGATGGGTGTATGGAGGGACAGGGCTTAGAGCAGGAGTTTCCAACAGACCCCTTGCTTAATGGCATTGGTCCATGGCATAAAAAAGGCTGGGAACTCCTGGCTGAGAGGGATGTGGGCCAAATACCATGGTTGGTATAGACTGGCTGAGCTGAAGAACCTGTATCTGTGATTTACTGCTCTATAACTCTAAAGGCTGGAATGAGCTGCCATTCATAGTGTTGAGGTGGCACAATACCAACAGTTAAAAGCCATCTAGATCAGTGGATGTGGATAGGAGAGGTTTAGAGGGAGTAGCTCGTTCTGCGACATAGTCAGCCGGATGAGTTGGGCCAAAGAACCTGCTTCCATGCCATATTGACTCTGTGATTCTGGTGTGTATAATAGAAATATTTCTCTGCAATTCGCTTGTATTTTAAACTGCTTAGAATGCTACTGCAATAAAATAGCTAATAAAGATTAAATTACATTAGCTTTATTGGTCACATGTACATTAAAGCATTGAAACATACAGTGAAATGTGTTGTTTGTATCAATGACAGTCGGAGGATTGTACCGGGAGCAATGCTTCCAATGCTGACATAGGTCTCTATTCATTGGAGCGTAGAAGGTTGAGGGGGGATTTGATCGAGGTATTTAAAATTTTGAGAGGGATAGATAGAGTTGACGTGAATAGGCTGTTTCCATTGAGAGTAGGGGAGATTCAAACGAGAGGACATGATTTGAGAGTTAGGGGGCAGAAGTTTAAGGGAAACACGAGGGGGTATTTCTTTACTCAGAGAGTGATAGCTGTGTGGAATGAGCTTCCTGTAGAAGTAGTAGAGGCCAGTTCAGTTGTGTCATTTAAGGTAAAATTGGATAGGTATATGGACAGGAAAGGAGTGGAGGGTTATGGGCTGAGTGCGGGTAGGTGGGACTAGGTGAAATTAAGAGTTTGGCACGGACTAGGAGGGCCGAGATGGCCTGTTTCTGTGCTGTGATTGTTATATGGTTATATAGTATGCCCATGGAATGTGGGAGACTGCAGCACCCAATGGGAGGGCTCTGCTTTTCTCCCATCTTATAAAGACTACGGGTTAGAATTTGTAAATTGTGCATATGCTATGTTGGTGCTGGAAGTATGGCGACATTCAAGGGCTTTTCCAAGTACGCTCTCAATACACAATGATGCATTTCACTGTATGTTTTGAAGTACAGGAGACAAATAAAGCTTATCTTTATCTTTTATTGATATAGTTATTTGATCACGGATTTATTTATTTATATATACTTTAATAATAAATTTACTTTGAACTAAATTCTATCCGCCATTTTTCAGCCCATTTTTTTCCAGCTGGTCCAGATCCTGCTGCGAGCTCTATAGTGTTTTTCACTGTCCATTACACCCCCAAACTTGGTGTCATCCACACATTTGTTGATCCAGTGTACCACAGTATCATCCAGATCGGGTGACAAACAAGAATGGGCCCAAAGCTGATCCCTGCGGCACATCACTACTCACAGGCCTCCAGTCAGAGAGGCAGCCATCTGAAACCACTCTCTGGCTTCTCCCACGCAGTCAGTGTCTCATCCAATTTACTACCCCGTCCTGAATGGCAGACGACTGAACTTCTTGGCCAATTTCCCATGCAAGACCTTGTGAAAGGCCTTGCTAAGGTCCATGCACACAATGTTTTCTTGATGTATAACAAGAACACTTGACACTTCATTGTTAATCCAGCCATATAAACTCCAGCATAGCCATCTACACTGCACATTTAATTCATTCATCAATACTTCAAACCAAAAATTAAAGCAAGCTTAAACCATAAGACCATAAGATATAGGAGCAGAAGTAAGGCATTCGGTCCATTGAGTCTGCTCTGCCATTCAATCATGGGCTGATCCAATTCTTCCAGTTATCCCCACTCCCCTGCTTTCATCCCATATCCTTTGATGCCCTGGCTAATCAAGAACCTATCTATCTCTGCCTTAAATACACCCAATGACTTGGTCTCCACAGCTGCTCGTGGCAACAAATTCCACCAATTTACCACCCTCTGACTAAAGTAATTTCTCCGCATCTCAGTTCTAAAAGGATGTCCTTCAATCCTGAAGTTGTGCCCTCTTGCCCTCGAATCCCCTACCATGGGAAATAACTTTGCCATATTTAATCTGTTCAGGCCTTTTAACATTTGGAATGTTTCTATGAGATCCCCCCTCATTCTCCTGAACTCCAGAGAATACAGCCCAAGAGCTGCCAGACACTCCTCATACGGTTACAATGCAAAAATGGAAAAGTCCAGGAAATAGCATGGATATTGTCCCATTGATTCATTGCAGAGCTTAAGTTTACAATGAGTGTAATAGGAGCTTTCTATGGTAAAACTTCTTTTAAATTGTTTCTTAAATATCTTTTTTTTGTTCATTATTTGCACAGGAGCACCATTTACTTGGCCAGCCGTTTTTTGTTCTCCATCCTTGTCGAACTTCTGAATTAATGACTCCAATAATGATTGATGCCACCCAGGAGCAGAGGTAAAGGTTCTTGATACTGTGAGCTTGTTGAGCTATTAACATTGGCACCAAAGGTGAATTAAATTAGAATTAAGACGATGAAAATTGAGGGGTTTTTTTTCCTTTTTAACCAATGAATCTGTGGTGTGTAGGCCTCTGTTAGTCTCGATAGACCATGGATTTGCACCTTGGTAAGTTCTGGTATAAATAAGAGCAAATGATACATAAATCATTTGACTTGGAGTAAAAAGAATGAAAGCGGGTTAAGGTTCAATTTACATTTATTATCCAACTATGTATGTAGTATGCAACTCTGAGATCTGTCTTCTCCAGACAGCCATGAAACTAAGAAAGCCATGGAAGCCATTCAAAAACAATCAACCCCCATACACAAAAAAAAAAACACAAATTGTGCAAACAGCAACAAGAACATCAACCCCCCCCTCCCCACACACAAAAAACAAATTGTGCAAACAGCAACAAGAACATCAACCCCCCCCCCTCCCCACACACAAAAAACAAATTGTGCAAACAGCAACGAGAACATCAACCCCCCCGCCCCACTGCCCCACACACACAAAAAAACAAATTGCGCGGACAGCAACAAGAACATCAATCCCCCCCTCCCCACACACAAAAAACAAATTGCGCGGACAGCAACAAGAACATCAATCCCCCCCTCCCCACACACAAAAAACAAATTGCGCGGACAGCAACAAGAACATCAACCCCCCCCCCCTCCCCACACACAAAAAACAAATTGCGCGGACATTAACAAGAAAAAACAGGTGAAAACACTGAATGTTAAAACGTATTACTTCAAATTCAGATTTATTTATCACATGTACATCAAAGTATACAGTGAAATGTGTCATTTGCTTAAACAACCAGAACACCCTAATAGTGTGCCCACACACTCCATGCCCACAATGTTTCGTTGAACAGCACAAGCAGCAGCAACAACAACAACAATAAGATAACAACAGCGAAACAAGCCACTTTCACATCCCTCCCACTCTCCTGCTCACCTAGACAGTACTCCAACCGAAGGACTGGCCAACCCTGGGCCTACAGTCCTTACTTGTTTTTTTGTCTGTTTTGTTAATTTTTGTCTCATTTCAGAATCTCAGCTGATTTTTTTATTACCCATATGCAGAAACTGCATGTTTATGATCTTCATTATAAGCAACACCATGCTTGATTTATGGTTCAGTCAGTTTTTTTAGATTGGCAAGAGGACTATAAAATTTAAATAATGGTTTATTTAAAATGGCACCTTTCTGTCAATAAGTTTCATAGTTGATCTTAGGTGCTCTGCCTCAAAGTTTTGTAAAATATTTATAAGGGGTTGTTGTGTTTTAAATTATTTCCTTTAATTGTTGTCCAGCCTCACAAGACAAGATTTACTTTGAATGTATGGAGAGTTTTGATGTATTATTAAAAAGAAAACAGTCCTCAAAGTATAGGATGAGAGAGTGTGCACTATGTGTCAACAAATGTTGCAAAATAACCAGATTAACTTGTTTGTTCTTCTCAAGTTTTGATCTATCCATCACATTCTATCAAAATCACGGATTAATGATTTTTCAAGTTTTAGTCCTCTGTGGTCTTGGAAGATGTACATTACATTATCTGACTCATCCTGTATAATGAGATGAGCTGCAGACTCTGAAAGAAAGCCGGTGATTCAGAATAATTCCCTCTTCCTTGTGCACAGAATGGATAGCTGGCCTAATTCAGATTTCCAATGACGGCCTTCATCTTCATTTGGCAACGCATTTGCATCGTTATATATTTCACTACTGTTCTATTTTTAAACGGGTCACATCATGGATTTGCTGATTTTGACTGGGTTATTCCAGAATCTGAATATCTCTGTTACTTTATGCACAGTGTTAGGAATTGTAAAGTATGCTGGCTTTTTTCCAACAGCCTTGTTCATTTTTGCATCTTATCACAGAAATATGCTTCTCACCAGTAACTGCACTTTAGAAGTTTTCCATCAGTTATGCTGAACGTTATTCAATTCTGAAGCCATGATACATAGAAGGGTAGGTTCTCTCATTGTCTACGAGAGGGTATAAATGAGCAGGGATCTACTTGATGTGAGAGTTAGAATAAAATGGAACTGAGATATGACAACTCTTCTCCTACATTCTGCCCTGAGCCATGACTTTGCAGATTCTCTGACCTGGAAGATGTCCTTTTCACAAACTCCAGTGGTTCCAAGAAAGTGTTTGAATACAGCTAACAGACTGTGCATTTCTGGGCGGCTCAACATAGAACACAAGAAATTCGGCAGATGCTGGAAATCTAAAGCACACAAAATACTCGAGGAGCTCAGCATCTATGAAAATGAATCAGTTGACATTTCAGGAACAAAGAACATTACTGCACAGTACAGGCCCTTCAGCCCAAGAAGCTGTGCTGAATTTTAACCTAGTCTAAGATCAATCTAACCTTTTCTTCCTACAGTGGTGCTAGAAAGTTTGTGAACCCTGTAGAATTTTCTCTATTTCTGCATAGATATGACCTAAAATGTGATCAGCTCTTCATGTCAGTCCTAAAACTAGATAAATTGAACCCAATTAAGTAAACAACACAAAAACATTATACTTGTTCATTTATTTATTGAGAAAAATGATCCAATATTACATGTATTTGTTGGAAAATGTATGTGAACCTCTGGGGTAATGCCTGTCTCAAATGGAGCAAACTCAGTACTGTTGCTACTCTCCTTAGGAGTGGGCATCCTGCAAAGATCACACCAAGAGCACAGCGTGCAGTGCTGAAGGAGGTGATAAAGAACCCAAGGGTAACAGTGAAAGACCTGCAGAAATCTCTAGAACTTGCTGAAGTCTCTGTTCATGTGTCCACTACATAAAAAAACACTGAACAAGAATGGTGTTGATAGAAGGACAGCAGGGAGGAAACCACTGCTCTCTAAAAAAATACACATTGCTGCATGTCTCAAGTTTGCAAAGGACCACCTGCATGTTCAGTGGTTCTGAGACAACATTCTGTGGACAAATAGACAGAAGTTGAACATTTTGGCAGAAATGCACATTGCAGAAAAGGCCACTGCACACCAACACCAAAACTTCACCCCAACTGTGAAGCATGGTGGAAGGAGTAGCATGGTTTGGGGCTTCTTTGCTGCCTCAAGGCCTGGACCGGTTGCAGTTATTGAGGGAACAAGGAATTCAAAATTGTATCAAGTCATTTGACTGGAGAATGTCAGGGTAGCAGTCCGTCACCAGAAGCTTAATAGAAGTTATATAATGCAACAGGGCAATGGTCCAAAAGACTTGAGTAAATCAACGACAGAATGGGTTAAAAAGAAGAAAATCCATGTTTTGGAATGGCCAAGCCAAAGTCCTGACCTTAATCCTGTAGAAATGTTGAGGAAGGACATGAAGCAAGCAGTTTGTGCAAGGAAGCCCACCAACATCCCAGAGTTGAAGCAGTTTTGTAAGGAGGAATGGCCTAAAATTCCTCCAAGCTGATGTGCAGGACTGATCAACAGTTACTGGAAATGTTTGATTGAAATTATTGCTGTATAAGGGGGTCACACCAGTTACTGAATGCAAAGGTTCACCTAGTTTTTCCAACAAGTACATGTATTATTGGATCATTTTTCTCAATAAATAAATGATCAAGTGTAATATTCTTTGTTATTTATTTAACTGGGTTCTCTTTATCTAGTTTTAGGACTGACATGAAGATATGATCACATTTTGGGTCATATTTATGCAGAAATAGAGAAAATTCTACAGGGTTCACGAACTTCCTTGCACCACTGTATATAATCATTCATGTGCCGACCTAAGAGTTGCTTAAATGCCCCTGGCAGGGCGGGGATGGTGTTAGAGAGAGATACTGTACTTAAGACAGTTGAGAGGTCAATCGGCTTCACACTTAGTGATAGTCAGAAATTTATCCCAACATCAGGTGTACAAAATTATGAAGGGTATAAATCGGGTCAATGCATGCAGGTTTTTTCCACTGAGGTTACTTGAGACCAGAAGCAGAGGTCATCATTTAAGGGGGAAAGGTGAAATATTTAAAGAGAGATTGAGGGGGAGCTTCTTCACTCACAGGAAGGTGCGAGTGGGAACAAGCTTCCAGTGGAAGAGATGGATATGGGTTCAAATTCAACATTTAAGGGAAGATAGGATTAAATATATAGGTCCTTTGAAGATAAAATTATTAGTTATTTGGGGAAAAAAATTAAGATATATACTAAAGTTATTTTGAACTCCATGGTGCATGTGGGGATCCTCCGATATCCAGGCAATTCTTCTTTTTTTCTTCTTTTTTCTTTTTTCTTTTTTTTTAGAGAGGGATGTTAAGGGGGGAAGGGTTAAGGGGAAGGGAGGGAGGGCTAATACTAATTTTCATTACTTTATTATTCTATTCATTGCATGTAATTCTCTTAAAAATTTAATAACGAATATATTTTAAAAAACACTTACGGGAAGTTTGGATAGGAAATCTGTAGATGGATATGGTCCTGGCATGGGTCAATGCAACTAGGCAGAATAATGTTTCAGTACGGACTATGTAGGCCAGAGGCCTGTTTTAGTGACTCTATGACTATCACGGTGTCATGTTCAGCTTACTTAAGATTCAGATTTATTTCATCACATGTACATTGAAACATACAGTGAAAAACTTTGTCTGCATTAACAAGCAACAGAAGTATCATGGATGTGCTGGGGCAGCCCGCAAGTGCTGTCATCGGGGGTATCAGTTTGAGGAATGCTACCTTGCTACACAACTTTAGACCGAGCCCACTTCACATACCTAGCCGCTTTCAGCCTTTCTTCTGACTCCAGTTTACGACGTGGCTTTAGAAAGGGCAAGTTAGTCCACGTATGCCTGAGTGTTCAACACCACAGAAACACTCTGAGCATCATCCAACATGGGTCACTTGTAGTCCAGGACAGAATTTAAAAGATCTATGCCGACATCATAGGAATGTACAAGATGATAAGACTCATTGATCAAGTGTACAACCAGAGACAGAAATGGCTAATAAGAAAGAGCATAATTTTAAGGTGACTGGGGGGAAAGTATAGGGGGGGTGACAGAGGTAAGTTTTTTTTCACAGAGAGTGGTGGGTGTGTGGAACATGCTGTCAGGAGTAGTGGTAGAGGCAGATACACCAGAGACATTCTAGAGGTTCTTAGATAGACCCATGGAAATAAGAAAAATTGAAGGTTGTGTGAGAAGGAAGGGTTAGTTTGATCTTAGATCCGGCTCAACGTCCACACTGTACTGTGCTGTAATGTTCTGTGCTCTATTTCATTTATTTTTATAGAGTGCTGCAAATTTGTTATAAAACAGTTGGTTTTAAATTCTCATAAACTCAAAGTAAATACTTTTCCCACCAATCATTGGATATCTTTATCACTGAAGAACCTGTATATTTTGTATAATTCTAACCTTAAAGCCAAGTTTATACCGGCTTGGATTTTCCTTTTCTTCTGAGAACAAATCCTTTATCCGCTGAAACTCATCCAAGAAATTGGACACTTGAGGCCAGAAGGTGTTCTTGCAGGGTGAGCCGCAAACAATATTAGCTCCATATGGTAACATTTATCAGTCAGGAGTGGTTCAGGACTGACCTACCGTTAGACTAACTTCAGCCTCTGTGATTGATTACACATTGAAGGGATATAAGGCAGTTAATATGTAGACTGTAAAGCTGTTTCAGTTCTATGCTACACTTAAAGTAAGAGCACTTATTGACGCCTCCGGTGCATGGACGCCTGATTACTAATCTTAGATCTTTTGAGGAATCGGAGATAAATATGCAGAGGCTTCTTTCAGCAAAGACTGTTTTTTGTGGGGTGAGGGGAGGAATGTTGAACATTTTCAGGTTTCTTTTCTCAAAGTCCAGCCTGAAGATTATCTTTATTTGTCATACGTACATTGAAACATACAGTGAAATGCATTGTTTGTTTCAATGCCCAATGCAGTGTGAGGACGTGATGGGGGCAGCGCATAAGTATTGGCATGCTTCTGGTGCCAGCAGACTACCCACAACTCCACAGGGTGGCATGGTAGTGTAATAGTTAGCACAACGCTTTACTGTACAGGCGGACTGGGTTCAATTCCCACTGCTGCCTGTGTGGGTTTCCCCTGGGTGCTCGGGTTTCCTTCCTCCATCCAAAGACGTACCAGTTGGTAGGTTAATTGGTCATTGTAAATTGTCCCATGATCAGGCTAAGATTAATTTGGGGGGTTGCTGAGCGGCACGGCCCAGAGAGCGGAAGGGCCTATTCCGCTCTGTATCTCAGTAAATAAATAAATAACTCACTGACCCTAACCCAGATGTTTTTGGACTGTGGGAGGAAACTGGAACATCTGGAGGAAACCCACAAGGTCACAGGGTGAGCCTCCAAACTCCTTACAAAATTGAACTCCGATCGCTGATCGCTGGCACTATAAAACATTGTGGTGACTGCTGCCCTAGCCAAATTTACTACGTTTAGTAGAACTGGAGCACTCGGAGGAAACCCACATAGTCACTGAGAGATTGTACAAACTCCTCACAGACAGTGGCGGAAATTGAAATCCAATCCGTGATCTCTGGCACTGTAAAGCATCGCCCTAACTGCTACTCAACCATGCCATCTAAATCTGACTTACTATGTTTAGTAAAGTTTACAGAACAGGAAACAGGACAACAACGGGTGCATAATTACTGCAACCTTATTCTCTCAGTAATACATGTCATCATATCCTCTCTCTCTCTTTCAAAAACTGATTCCAAATGTCAGATCTCAAAATTGCATTTAAAATACATTCACTGATTAATTGAAGAAAAACCATTGGGGAGAAGATGGAAGAATATATTAGAGCACCTAATAGCACAAGATGGGTGTTGAGCTGGAGATACGTCTCTGCCAAAGGAGGTGTAAGGTACTCCTTCCCTCCGCTAGCCTGCAGGTCACCCTTGGGCAAGATGTACCACTTACAGGATCAGGGTTCATGAAGCCATGGGAGCAGGTGGTGCATATCACAAGTCCTGATCAACGGACCACTGACAGCTGGCAGACAATCTCTGAAGAGAATTGATAACGGCTGGGGTCTCCCATCTTGTGAAGACACTGCCCAGAAGGCAATGGTCAACCACTTCTGTAGAAAAAATTTGCCAAGAACAATCATGGTCACAGAAAGACCATGATCACCCACCTCATACAGCACGGCACATAATGAACGAGGGAATAACACAAGGAAATGGGAAACAAGAATCCTCAAACTATAAAATCCAATTTTATTTCAAAGTCAGGATCCTGGAAAAAGGGAAAAATCCAAGCCAAGAATTTTTAAAAGAAACTCCAGCCTTTAGGCGAAAACTTTAATAAAGCCAATAAATTGGTAGATAACTTTAATCATATTAGTGTTGTATATGATTATTTTGAAAATGGTAGATAGTTAGATCTTCTTTTGGATGTTAACATTTTCAGTTACTTTTGGGAGAAAGATCAATTAGAAAAATTAGCCAGTTGTGTTTTAAGTTGTTTAAAGAACCCGACAGAGATCGTACAGAAACAGTTACTTCTGAAAATGAGTGATTATATTGTGGAAAAATAACAAAATATTTACAACAGGAAATTACATCGACATGTTAGCAGTCACAAATGTAACAATTACTTAACAGAATAAATATAGTCTTCAGTTAAAGGAAGTTTAGTGTTCAGGGATGGTGCAATGGGGCCTGAACCATCATTATAAACTTATCTCTTTAAATCTTCCCTGGACCCAACATGTACAATGAAAAATACTAATAGAAAATTGCCAAGTGAAATTGCATCCTTCTATTAGTTTCTGTGCTAGATTGGGACGCTATGTCAGCGTAGCGGTTAGCATGACCCTAGTACAGCTCAGAGTGTTCCAGAATTTGGAGTTCAGTCCTGGCGCTGTCGGTGAGGTGTTTGTACGTTCTGCCCAGGAGTGCATGGGTCTCCTCTGGTTTCATCCCACAAGCCAAAGGTTTTCCAGTTAGTGGGTTAACAGGCTAGTGGTAGATAGGTGGGTTGCCAGTCAGTGCAGATTGTTGGGTGGAAGGACCTCTATCTCTAAATAAAAACATAAGCAGAGAAAAGGACCAGTTTTAAATCACTAGCTTAAATAATGGATCTGAAATATTGATCTCCCAATTGGAATCCTGTATTTGGAAAATGGATTGAAGTTCATAAGAATAGATATACTTCAATCAGATGCAGTATAGAGAAAATTTCAGAAGAATATATCCTACACAGCTAGCCTTAGACTGAAATTTAGAAAGTTTCCATGTTGGTGGAGTCTTATCAATTTTAAACTATACAAAACGAAAAGACATTGCAGAGTGAAATAATACTGCCTACAGTATTAACCAGTCTCTGAAATGATGCTGCAGATTATTAGCATTTGAAGATAAAGCATGAATCAATGTATCTTAAATAGGTTAGGACATCCACAAACATAATTTGAGATAATTGTTGGATATTGTCAGTCAGGATATTGGACTATATACGTGTGTGTGTGTGTGTGTGTGTGTGTGTGTGTTTTGAGTGAATATGCTTCCTTGCTCGCTACTTTGATTGTTGCTTGCTATTTTGAAGTTTGCTTGCTCTCTTGACTGTTTTGCACCTTGTCCCTGGAGGAACACAGTCTGGTTCATCTGCATCTATGAATGGTTTGAATGATAATTAAATGTGGTTTGATTTGATTTGAAATGTTTGTACTCAGACACCTATCCAATTGTGTCCTGTCAGTTCCGACATGAAGCTAATAATTTATCACGACAAAAGCATTTTTCTCTCTGATTGTGATCACGCAAAATCCCCCTGATTGTCCACCTTCCTCAGCAACATAATTGAATTTAAATCTATTAGATGTTTAAAGCCACAAAATAATAATATCAAGGAAGAGCTAGCCCAGTTCTAGATCACAAAAATTCCACAAAATGGTGCGGAAGACGAACAACAATGTTAAATCCTTCTGCCTGCTTTCTTGTTTATTAGCAGCAAACGGGGTTGTTGTGTGACTTGACAGAGGTGTAAAAGAAGACGCACTGATCGAACAGACAACCAGAGACTTTTTCCAAGGCTGGAAATGGTTATTTCAACGGGGCATAATGATTGGAGGAAAGTATGGGGGGGTTGGGTTGTCGGAGGTAAGTTTTTTATACAGGGAGTGGTGGGTGCTCCACCAGGAGTAGTAGTAGAGGTAGAGGTAGGTACATTAAGGACATAGACTCATGGATGAAACAAAACTGGAGGTGTATGTAGGAAGGAAAGGTTAGATTGATTTTAGAGTCGGTTAGAAACTTGGAGCAACATCACAGACCAAAGGGGCTGTACTGTTCTATGTTCCCTTTGCTGATGACAGTAGTGAGAGGATGGCATGGTGAGGGTCTGTAATAATAAAATAAAATTAAAGGCAAGTTGAAGAAATGTCCCTCATTCTTCTAAACTCCAGTGAGTACAGGTCCAGAACTATGAAACACTCTGACCTTGGCCCTGTCGTTCTGAGGATCATTCTCATGAACCTCTGAGTTCGTCCAGCACAAAGCCAGCACAACCTTTCTTAAATAAGGAGCCCAAAGCTGCTCACAGTACTCCAAGTCAGGTCAAGCCAATGCCTTATAAAACCTCAGCTTTACATCCTTGCTTTTATATTTATGCCTCTTGAAAAGCGTGATAATGTTGCATTTGCCTTCCTCACCACTGACTCAATCTGTACGTTAGCCCTTAGGAACCCTGCTTGAGGACTCCCAAGTCCCTTTGCATCTCTGAGTCTTCTCTCCATTTAAAAAATAGACTATGCCTTTATTCCTTCTACGAAAGTGTATGGTCATACACTTCCCTACACTATATTTCACCTGCCACTTCTTTGCCCAATTTCCTCCTCTGTCTAAGTCTCTCTGCAGACTCTCTGCTTCCTCAACACTACCTGCCCCTCCACCTATCTTTGTATCATCTTTCTCACCTGCCCATCTGTATAGCTCAATATAGTGCCATTAAAATCACCAACTGCTGTAGAAATTATGAGGTTAAAATTGTCTTTTGGCATGTCAGCCAGTTAAGGAAGACCAATTCAACAGCCCCGATGATATCAATGACCAGTTTGCATCCATTATTTTAGAAACAGAGCTGTTCATCCCACTTTAATATATATATCCAATGCCCAATGACTTGGCCTCTGCAGCTGTCTGTGGCAATGAATTCCACAGATGTACCAGCCTCTGCCTGAAGATATTCCTCCTCACTTCTGTTCAAAATGGACGTCCTCTATCAGCCTCTGCTTTACATGTAATTAGTTATTTGTGATACAGCACCGAGTGGGCCCTTTGGCCCTTGGAGCCATTGCGCCCCAGCAAACCCGATTCACCCTAACCTAATCACGGGACTGTTTACAATTACTAATTAACCTACCTGGTACGTCTTTGGACTGTGGAGGAAACCGGAGCATGCAGGGAAAACACACGCATTCCACGGGGAGGACATACAGACCCTTTACGGAATGGCACCAGAATTGAACTCTGAACTCTGGAATGCACCAAGCTGTCATACTGTCATGGTAACCACTACACTGTGTATACCCAGTGATTTGACCTCCACAGCCATTTGTGGCAACAAATTCCACACATTCACCTCCTCCCCCCCCCCCCCCAAGATAAAGAAAGGTTTTTCAACCTTGGTCATATTGTGAGGAAAGGGAGTTGTGGAAATTCTTGCCTGCGGAGGTGGTATAAACATGCTAAGATCCACTCGTGTGGATCATCTGCTGTCAGTGATTTAGAGGGCCAGTAGTTTCCCATCATTCCTGAGGCATCAAGTTGTATCCAAGAGGAGGTGCATTTTTATGAGATTACTCTAATTTATTTTCAGATTACTCCAGATTTACAAATATTGTTTTTGATACACTATTCAATTTGGAGTTACTTGGAAGAAGTACTGGACTTCTGTGGCTATCATTTAGACCACTATAACTTTGCACTTTAAAATATGCTTTTCCTCCCATTTTGCACTACTTACTTAATTATTTGTGAGTGAGTGTGCATGTGTGTATATAATATAAACATTATTCAGTTTTTATTATAACTTAAACAACAAATTTCACAACATATAGTATGTCAATGATAAAAAGCCTAAATCTAGTTCTGAATGCAATCCATTTTTAAAAGTTGAAAATGTTTTGGGTGTGTTGGTTGTTAATGCAAGCATCGTCTTTCACTGTATGTTTCAATGTACACGTGGTAAGAAATGTAAACCTGAATCTGAAGTGTAAGGGTTTTCAGGAAGCAATTCCTACAGTCCTTGGTGTGGTGGCTCTGTTCACTCAGCAGAGTGAAAAACCAATGTTTTTCTTGGATGTATAGGACTTACTCGTTAGTAGAAAGTTTAGAAACCTAATTGGGATTTCCCTTAAATATTCTTCAAGCTTATTCACCAAGGAACTGACAAATTATAAATGAATAAGTGTTCAGGTTTGCTGAAGTAGTTAAACTCAGCCACAGCAGAAATTGCTGAATTTGTCCACCAGTGTTCCTGGGTTAAAAGGTTAAAAGCTAAGCTTGTTAGTCTTCTCAGTGTTATTTTTATTCGCATAATAAAATTCCATTCCTGCCACCACTGGACATTCACCAATATGCTTATCGACAGAACGACTCTACAGCATCTGTCGTGCACCTGGACCAGACACACCTAGAAAACAAGGACACTTATCTCAGGATGTTGGTTCCAGATTTCAGTTTGGCATTCAGCACTATTGTCCCGCCGAACTTGGTGAACAAAGCCCTACTCCTCGGTCCAAGTACACCACCGTGCAAGTGGCTGTTAGGCTTCCCAATGAACAGACCTCCGCTAGTCAGGATGCATAACTGATTAGCTCCCACCCCCCCCCATTATCCCCAACCCGGATGCCCCCTCACCCAGGGCTACGTACTGAACCCCTCGCTGCACGGCCAAATGCCCGAGTACATCGTCAAGTTTGCTAATGACAGGACAGTGGTGGGGCTCATTACCAACACTGATGAGATGGCCTACAGAGAGGAGGTGGAAGGCCTCGAGGACTTTTGCCAGGAAAGTAACCTCTCTCTTAATGTCAGTAAGACAAAGGAGATGGTTATTGACTTCAGGAGAACGTGCACTACTTGCGTGTGATGGCACATCGACAGCACAGCAGTGGAATCTGCAAGCAGTTTCAAACTCCTGGGAGTGCACATCACACACAAAGCTCAAAGGTCGCAGAACACATCCTGCACAGTCAAGAAAGCTCACCAAAGCCTCTGCTTTCTGAGGAGGCTAAAGAGAGCGTGCATTCTACAGAAGCACAGTAGAGAGCATCCTGACAAGCTGCATCACTGCTTGGTATGGAAACTGCACCTTGGCGGACAGGAAGGCTGACAACAGATAGTCAAAACTGCCCAATGCATCACTGGCATCAGAGTACCTGCCCTCAAGGGCATACTGTATATACAGAAAGATGCTGGAAGGGGCCAGTAACAATATAAAGGGTTCTACCCTTCCTGTCAGGGAAGACATTACATAGCAACCACATCAGGACCACCAGACTCAAAATCAGTTACTCTCCCCAAGCAGAAAGGCTGATCAACACCTCCACCTGTAATTCCACCACTATTATTTCCCATCAGTCACCTCATGTACAACCCAGCATCACTTTCACAATCAATCTGTGTATACAAGCCAACTTACATATTTATATTTATTGAGTGTTTTTTAAATTATTATTATTATTGTGTTCTTTATCTTTTACATTTTTCTGTGCTGCATCAGGTCCACTGTAACAATTATTTTGTTCTCCTTTACACTTTTGTACTGGAAATGACACCAAACAATCTTTAATCTTGAACTTGTCTCTTTTTGCACAATCGTTGTTTGTTAGTCTTTATGTATCTGTAGTTTTTCTTAAGTTCTATTGGGTTTCTTTATTTTCCCGTAAATGCTCAGAAGAAAATAAATCTCAAAATTGTATATACTGTTGTATATGTACTTTGATAATAAGTTAACTTTGACATTGACTTGATAACTATTCAGCAGTCCCAGTTCAAAATTCAAGGTAATTTTATTATCAATGTACGTGTATATCGCCGTATTCACTTTTATTTATTTAGAGACACTGTGCAAAACAGGCCCTTCCAGCCCAACTATACGCATGCCCAGCAACCCACCTATTTAACCCTAGCCTAATCACAGTGCAATTTACAATGATCGGTTAACCGACTAACCAGTACGTCTTTGGACTGTGGGAGGAAACCAGAGCATCCAGAGGAAACCCACATGGTTAACTTCTTTCAGACACTGTCAGAGTTGAACTCTGAGCTCTGACACCCGGAGCTGTAATAGCATCGCAGTAACCACTGTGCTACCAGGGCACCCATGCTACCCTAACATTCATTTTCTCGCAGGCATTCATAGTAGATACAAAGAAATACAATTGAACCAATGAAATAACTACACACAAAGACAAACAGCCGATGTACAAAAAAAGATAAACAGTGCAAATACAAACAAATAATAAATAAATAACCAATTTAATACAGAGAACTTTAGTTACAGGGCCCTTGAAAGAGAGTCCCTGGGTTGTGGAATCAGTTCAGTATAGAGGGAGGTTATCTGCACCAGTTCAGGACCCTGATGATTGAAGGGTAATAACTGTTCCTGAACATGCTGGTGTGGGACCTAAGGTTCCTGTACCTCCTGCCTAATGGTAGCAGCAAGAAGAGAGCATGACCTGGATGATGTGGGTCCTTGATGATGGATGCTGTTTTCATGTGGCAGTACTGCATGCGGAGGTACTCCACGTGCTCAATGGTTTCTCCTGTGATGGGCACCACTACTTCTTGCAGGCTCTTCCCTTCACAGGCTTTGGTTTCCATACCAGGCCACAATGCAACCAGTCAAGATTCTCTCCACCACGCATCTATAGAAGTTTATCAAAATTTTAGATAATGATGTCAGGGTGGTGTTAAAGAATAGGTTTAGCTAAAGCTGCCCCATCTCCCCCACCCCCCACCCCAGCTCCTCACAAGTCCTGTGGACATGAAAAATGGGCATCTGAGCAAGACAGTGGAAAGTAGCCATGCCCAATGAGGCATATCTTAGCCAGGAGTCAACCTCTTCAGGAAAGGGGTGGGGAGGTGGAGAATACGGGTGAGTAAGGAGAAAAAAATGTAACGAAAGAAGAAGCATTGTGGAACTGAAACTCTGCATTTTAGACGTCTAAAAATGTGACTGGTTTCTGCTGATTGGAAACACATTTCAGAGTTACTGACAACCAGATTCAGAACACTTTGGGCTGAACAAGGCATGCTGCCTTGCAGGCAATCCCTTTGTAATTTATTATAAATGTCTTTGAAAGTGTCTAGTTTATTCGTAGTAGTTTGACGTGGTAATGCAAAACATATATTTTTGGTGCGGCACACGGTCTTGTTTAAATCTGCTGTAAAAGAGAGTAAAAATATTTAAAAATTGTAGTCACTGATAACGCATGCGGTATATCTGTGTTTTTGGAAGACAATGCACATTGAATTGCTGTGTCTTTTGTTCAGGAATGTAAATTACATCACAAGCTGGCTGAGTATGATGGGGCCAGTAGTGGGACTCGACTTGCCATTGAGTTATGCCACAGCCATGTCCCAGGGCATTCCTGACCCAAACTGAACAGAGTACGCGTTGAAATCAGGTTTGTGCTCCGGGTTTGTTTTTTTTTGCCACCACTATCTGTAAGGAGTTTGTACGTTCTCCCCGTGATTGCATGGGTTTCCTCTGGGTGCTCCATTACCTTCCATATCCCAAAGATGTATGGGTTAGTAGGCTTATTGATCACATGGGTGTAATCGGGCACATGAGCTCTTTGGGCTGGAAAGGCCTATTACTGTGCTATATCTCTAAATAAGTCAAGACAAGTCACTTTTTATTGTCATTTCGACCATAACTGCTGGTACAGTACATAGTAAAAATGAGACAATGTTTTTCAGGACCATGGTGCTACATGAAACATTACAAAAACTACACTGAACTAAGTAAAAACAACACAGAAAAAAAAACTACACCAGACTACAGACCTATCCAGGACTGCATAAAGTGCACAAAACCGTGCAGGCATTACAATAAATAATAAACAAGACAATAGGCACAGTCGAGGGCAGTAAGCTGGTGTCAGTCCAGGCTGTGGGTATTGAGGAATCTGATAGCTTGGGGGAAGAACTTGGTACATAGTCTGGTCGTAAGAGCCTGAATGCTTCGGTGCCTTTTCCCAGATGGCAGGATAAATGAATTAAAGTAAATGTTGGAATTAAAGCAAAATAAAGCCAAATACACAACAGTAAGCACTAGAGATTCTGCAGATGCTCGAAATCCTGACCACACAAAGTGCTGGAGGAACTCAGCAGGTGAGACTGCATGTCTGAACATGAATAAACAGTTGGTGTTTCAAGGCAGGACGAAGAAGGAAGGGGGAGGACGTCAGAATAAAAAGGTGGGGGAGGGGAATGGGGATAGCTAGAACGTGATGGGTGAAGCCAGGTGGGCGGGAAAGGTAAAGGGCTGGAGGAAAAGGAATCTGATAGAGGCGGAGAAAGGGAAGAAGGATAGGCACCGGGGAGGTGACAGGCAGTTGAGAAGAAGATGTAAGAGACCAAGAGCAGAATGAAAGAAGAGGGTAGGTGGAGGTGAAAAGAAAAAAAAGAGAGATTTAAAAATCTACTGAAGGTAGAAATCAATGTTCATGCAGTCAGGTTGAAGGTTATCTACATGGAATATGAGTTGTTGATCCTCCAACTTGAGAATGGCCTTGTGGCAGAAGAGGACAGCATGGACATGTTTGGAATGGGAATGGAGATAGAGATTAAAGTTGTTGGCCACTGGCATTCTCCATGTAATTTTAATGCTGTGTTTCAAACATGTAGGTGGTAGATTACCGAAGGAATTATTGTCACACTCACTGAGATACAGTTATAATGTTCATACAGATATATTCATTACAGAAGTGAATTGAGGTGGAAAAGGTAAACAATATCAATGCAGAAGGCAGGTAGACAAGATCGTAAAGAGGTAGATTGGAAGGTGAAGAACCTATTCTGATACTTTATGTAAGTAGAGTTCACATTGATAAAAAGTTAACAAGATGTTAAACGTTTTTAATTTTGGCAGACCACTCATTCAAAATAAGTATTTTCTGATTAAATATGAACAGATTATTTACGATGCATTGTTAATAATGACTGGGATATTGCATTGTCCCTACTGATAAAATTCTACAATTAGCTTGTCCTGATTGTTTGAGGGCGACTTCCTCATGAAGTGGTGACAGGGTTCTGTGTGTAGAGCTTGTCGGCTGACAGTGGGAGAGGTGGTGCCTTAATCATGAGAGTACAGGAAAACCCTTCATACTTGCTGTTTTCTCCCCTCGTTTAGACCTCTGTCCAAGCTGTACAATGGGCCATGCTAATATGAGGGGGCCTAATTTATAGGAGATTGGAGGAAAGTATAGGGAGGATGTTAGAGGTTGGCTTTTTCACACAGGGAGTGGTGGGTGCATGGAACTTACTGCCCAGAGTGTTATGGAGACAGATACAATTAAAAGACTCTTATATAGGCACATGGATGAAAGAAAAATGGAGGGTGATGTGGGAGGGAAGGGTTGGATTGACCTTAGAGTAGGTTAAAAAGTCTGCACATTGCGGGCCGTAGGGCCTGTACTGTGCTGTAATGTTCTATGTTCTAAAGTATTAAATGTTGTTGGTAGTCATATCATTCCAAACATTATGGATAAAGTACAGCTATTAAATTTTATAAACATAATTTAAAAATAAAACACTTAAAAACAATTACAACATATAAATTAACAACCCAGGTGAATTCACTGAAACTTGGCTTGGCTCTCCATTGTTCTCGCTCCCCGTTGAAGTCAATGGGTTGGCTGTTCCATCACCAGAACTAACCAAGCCGCAACTCTCTGCTGCACTGCTGGTCTTCAGCATTGCACAACTGTCAGCGTGCTGACAAACAGCTGCCAGCAATTTTGGGACTTGTGTGCACACATGGGAATCCCAGTTTTAGTGGTTGCCATCCAGGGAAACCCCTAGCAGTGATGTACAGAACTGTGCATGTTTACCATAAAAGCTGGGGCATTAAATTGCCGTGCATAATTCTGTGTTATTAAAATATGCATTTTAACTTGCACCAGATCTTGGTGCTGCATTGAGGGGGTTGAATATTCATCTTATTGTGCTGTAACATAAGTGATTACACAAAAGCAACTGTAGCTGACAGCCTTGACTGAAGATATATTCCTCAGGCTTGGGTGGAAAATAAAAAAATGGCAGATGCTACAGATCTGAAATAAAGACTAAAAATGCTGGAAACACTCAGCAGATCAGGCAGCATCCATAGAAAGAAAAAATGAGATAATACTTAAGGTCTGTTGTTCTGTTTTCCTTTCTTCAGATGCTGCCAAGGTCTTTAATACATCTTCTGTTCATATTTCTGCTCAATTTTTTTTTGTACGGGGAGTCAGTTCCAGTAATTTTCATCTTTTTTGTCTGGCTTGTTTCATGGGTGATACAGCTAAGGGGTAAAGACAGGCAAATTAAAGAGCTTGGGTCACTGTCTCCTTCTAATGAAGGAGAATAGGTATGAGGTTAAGGTTTAAGCTATGGTTTTGACAAAATTATTCAACACTGGAAAAAAAAGATTATCTTTTTCTCTCTTTCTCTCTCTCCCTTTCTATAAGAAATTCTTGGAGCAAATACATTTTTAAAAATCCAGTCGGTGTATTGCTGAGAACATAGTCATCATGGAATTCTGAGTAGAAAAACAACCATCTTTATCCAAGACCACATGAGCAGCTGCCTGCGTGTGCTATCAATGCTGTATGAGATCCATCACTCTGTGATTAATCTGTTTTACTGAAGAAAACTTTGACCCTATGATACTGTATTGTTTTAATTGTTAACAAAAGAATCTGTGTTCTTCAACGTATTTTGTTTTAGCAATGTGGTAGTGCAAGTTAATCTGGGTATTTGTACTGAATGGCAGTGTAATGCATTTATTGCCAAAAGAGAAATGTACATTGTCTACTGAAAATTATGAGAAAATCTGGATGTACTATGAAACTAAAATTAAACATAAATTAGATCAATGCAGGAAAGGAGGAAATCTCTTTTTTTCTAATAAATGATTTGCTCTAATTGTCAGTAAATGATAACAAGTTCTTTTAAAACCCCTCTCTTCTCCAAATAGCTTTTGCGATGGTTCAAACACTTGGATGAAAATGTTTTGTTTTTAATGCAGTTTAGATTTTCTGTATTCTTTGACAGTCACAGTGCCTGTAAATCTGACTTAATGTTAACACATACTGTGCAGAGGACATAAATGAAAATAAGGTATTCTAAAAGTGGTTTCTGAACAGCAGAAATCAGACTGAAAATACAATGGAGCCCTCTTCAGGTCAACTTAAGATACCTCTGGAAATTCCTTTTGATAAATTATCTATATTAATATTTTATTTGTGGGAGAACCTCCTTGTGTTTGTGTTGTTTATTTATCACATGCGCATCGAAATATACAGTGAAATGCATCATTTGCACTAATAACCAACACACCTCAGGATGTGCTGGAGGAAGCACGTAAATGCCGCCACACGCATTCTGGCGGCAACATAGCATGCTACAGTGTTCTGAATTTTTGTAGCATTCAGCCAATAATGAATTGTCCATCTACATTTTATATTTTCAATTCATTGCTTTTCCATTTGTTTCAGTAACTTGATTATGATAATGTTCAAGGATTAAAGTTGAAAGTATATTTCAGTGGTTCCACTTAATATCAGAGAACGTACACACTGTACAACCTGAAATTCTTACTCTCCGCAGACATCCATAAAACAAAAGAAAAACCCCCGAAGACTGAATGATAAGAAAATGTTAGAACCCCAAAGACCCTGCTATGCAAAGTGTGGTAAGCCTCCAAAGAGACCATGATCTACAGTCCGTCAAAAACTACTGTTCACCCCAACAGTTCAACATGCTACAGGCTCTCTCCCTCTTCCCCATCAAGGGACAGAGAGGTATCACTCCTGCCACTGTGAGAGGGGGGCCAACAGCTGGCTGTTTCGATGTTACCATCTGCAGCATCACTTGTTTCGACAACAATGGCATACACTGCTTTCTTGATGTTCCGATCTCCTGCAGTGATTCCATTGGTGACATGGGCAAGGAATCGGTTCATCCGCTGGGTGCAGGGCGGCCATCTTCCAGGCCACTCCCGGAGATATTTATCAATCACGTACATATATGTCACCAAATACTCTCCTGGGATTCATTTTCTTGTGAGCACTCACAGTAGAACAAAGGATCAACTTTATTTGCCAAGTACATGTACCTCTATTAGGAAAATGTTGTGGTGTTGGCACAGCTTACAACAAAAAACAACATTCAACCATTATACTAAATAAAGAATTATAAAAAGATAAGGTTAGAAGTACAGATGTAGAATAAAATGTACATAAATACATAAATGCCAGCATGTAAATTTGCTACATTACACATTAGAACACAACCTTGGATTGCTGCACAACCAATGCAATTTGAATTGTAAAATAAAACAGTAAATTATTTTTGAAAACGATCTATCTTCTACTTGAACCAGATTTTTTTAATTAAAATGCACACAGGTTTAAAATTCTGGATGATAATTTTTTTCTACCTTTATTCAGTCATTTTCCAAAGGACCCCAGAAGATTTAGCAGATGAGTTTGGAAAGGCTGCATATATTTTAGAGAAATATAAATCTGGGACAGCCTGTGTATATAGCAGTGACAGGCAAATGCTAAGTCCATATTGAATATAATTTGGTGAGTGGAGCTTATCAGCTCCTGCGAGTACAGCTTACACATGTGACAACGGGCAACCTAATTGAGTGAGTCTGCAGACTTCCAATCTTGAAATGAGGCAACGAAACAGCAATCCTTTAGCTCCTTAAGAGTTCCAGAAGATAAGAAGCAAACACCTTGCTAGTTCATTAACCTCCCCCCCACACCCCCCCCCCACACACACACTCTCTCTCTCACACACACACACACACTCACACTCAACATTGTCTATTGGCATTCTTCATTGCACAAGCATAAAGGAGAATCAGATCCGATGCAGCATTAAAACACAATAAGTTAAAGAGCACAATAAAAAAAAGCAACAACAAAAAACACAATGTACAAGTAACTGTTATATATGTAGACCGATTGTATGTAAAGTGATGCTAGGTGATGTGTATGTGGTTTTGGGCCGGGTTAACGGAGGGAGGCTTTGACCAGCCTCATGGCTTTGGAGAAGCACAGTAACTGAGTTTAGTGGTCCTGGCATGGATGTTACATAGCCTCTTCCATGATGGGAGTAAGACAAAACAGTCCATTAGGAGCATGGGTAGGATTCTTTATGATATTGCTGGCCTTTTTCAAGCAGCTTTCTGTACATTGTCCTTGAAGATGGGTAGGCTGGTATCAGTGATGAGTTGAGCAGTTTTTACTACCCATCATAGAGTCTTCCTGTTGGCCGCAGTGCAGTTTCTGTACCGTACTGTGATGGAGAATGCTGGGATGCTCTTTTCACACACACACACGCATACACAGTATCAACATGTGAAGTTAAAAAGGTAACTTACCGTTCTCCATTTTGCACAGCACATGTCAGTGGAATATCACTGTACCCTTTCGCCCTCAGTATGTTTTGCGGGACTTTGAGGCACCGACTTGTGTTTAAAGCAACACGTCATGAAGGAGAACACAACACCTTCAGTAGGTTTTACAGAACAATAAATCTTTTTAGAACATGTGTAATTAGATAATTCCAAAAAATTTCACTTCAAAGCTGAAAATCTGGACCATTTTTCAGGACAATTAAATACTGCGTGCACATGGGTGTGATGTTAGAAGTGATTATTTTACTACTGCTTGCTGGCCAGGTTATAAACTCTACACCTGAATATCAAGAAACAAAAGCAAGAAGGTTCTGTTTCTCTCTGCCACTCTCCCCTTCCACAAGTGTATCACACACAGACAGGTCTCCAACCCAGGACAGTTCTGGGTATCTGTACTTCGGGTGAGCCTGCAATCCTCGCAAATTCCTGTGTTCTCTCTGCCTACTGCTGTGGTGTAGTGTAAAACAGACGGTCTTTGTGTCCTGGAGTTCAGGGCTTCAATGAACTCTGCAATGTTTTAGAAGGTGGCAATTGCATCCTGGAGAATTCCTGAGCTGGGAAACAGAGTGCAGAGTTCCTGGCTGTCTTCCCCACAGCCAAAGGAATGGAGCAGCAAAACACAATCTGCTGGAGGAACACAGTGGGTCAAGCAGCATCTACAAATACAAATACTTTATTGTCACCAAACAATTGATACTAGAGCGTACAATCATCACAGTGGTATTTGTTTCTGTGATTCGCGCTCCCTGAAGTACAGATCAAAGTAAATATATTAAAAATTTAAGTTATAAAACATAATTAGAAAATAGAAAAGGGGAAGTATGGTAGTGCAAGTCGGGTCCGGATATTTGGAAGGTATGGCCCAGATCCGGGTCAGGATCTTTTCAGCAGTCTTATCACAGTTGGAAAGAAGCTGTTCCCAAATCTGGCCATACGTATTTTCATGCTCCTGAACCTTCTCCCGGAGGGAAGTGGGACAAAAAGTGTGTTGGCTGGGTGGGACTTATCCTTGATTATCCTGGCAGCACTGCTCCAACAGCGTGTGGTATAAAGTGAGTCCAATGATGGAAGATTGGTTTGTGTGATGTGCTGGGCTAGGTTCACGATCTTCTGCAGCTTCTTCCGGTCTTGGACAGGACAACTTCCATACCAGGAAGTTGCTTTCTGCGGTGCACCTATAAAAATTAGTGAGAGTTTTAGAGAACAGGCCAAATTTCTTCAGCTTTCTCAGGAAGTAAAGGTGCTGGTGGGCCTTCTTGGCAGTGGACTCTGCTTGGTTAGACAAAGTCAGGTCATTTGTGATATTCACCCCTAGGAACTTAAAGCTTCTGACCTGTTCCACCTGCACACCACCGATGTACATGGGGTCATGCGGTCCCTTACTCCTTCTGAAGTCAACAACCAATTCCTGCATCTGTAGGAGAAAAGAAATTGTCGACGTTTTGTATCAAGATTTTTATCCCACAACTTAATGGACTTGCCGTTTACTCATTACCACCGACAGGGAGGAGGTACAGGAGCCTGAAGACTCACACACTACATCTTCCCATCTGCCATCAGATTTCTGAATGGTCCATAACCACTCCCTCGCTGTTCATCTTTTGCACTCTTTATTGCAACTTAAAGTAATTTTTATCGCTTGCACTGTACTTCTGCCACAAAACAACACACTTCACGATGTATGTCAGTGATAGTAAACCTGAATACAAGAGATTCAGCAAATGCTGGAAATCCAGAGCAACACACACAAATACTGGATGATCTCAACAGGTCAGGCAACATCTATGCACGTGAATAAAGAGTCAATTTTTTGGGCCAAGACCCTTAATCAGGACAAAATAAAAGTGATTCTGAATTTCTTTTGCCCACAGATACTGCTAGGCCTGTTGAATTCCTCCAGAAGAATGTTTGTTGCTCCAGATTCCAGCGTCTGCTGTCTCTTGTGTTTCCAAAGCATTTCAGTATATGCCCAAGGCATACATATACTGAGGTTACAGGAAATATCAGATCAGAATCAGGTTTAATATCACCAGCATATATTGTGAAATTGTTGCCTTTGCGGCAACAGTTCAATGCAATAAATGATAGTTGCAAAATGAAACTGAATTACTATATGTATAAAATAGTTAACTTAAATAAGTATTGTTAAATTGAAATAAACAAGTAGTGAGCTAGTGTTCATGGGTTCAATGTCCATTCAGAAATCAAGTGGCAGAGGGGAAAATGATGTTCCTCTGTACAGAATGTGCACAAGCTGTCCATTCAGGTCACAAACAGAACATATCGATTGATTTAGGAATGTCTTCAAATCAGAAATCTAATCAGAAATATGAATGCAAATATTTAATGGATATTAACTATAGCATGGTTTTGTCAGGATGTTAACATTATTTATGATACTTTGAATTATGTTCATGAAGCTGCAATTCTCATGGCTCCTTAGTAATCTACTGATTGTCGATAAAGCAAGCATCACAATAAACACACAGTATTTAAACTGCCATTTACCACAGTTTTCAGATAGAATACATAAAATAAAATGTAACTTGCATTGAACATGGCTTTTTTAAACTTACCTGTCTATTGATTACTAATGAGTACATATTGGTTTGAGTTTGTAGATAGCTGATCGTTTTTAAACACGATTAACTTTTTTGCTACTTACTTATTGCCCTTTTTGCTGCTGGCATTTAGGGGAGCAATGAAGATCCTCCATCTCTCTGTGTAGAAGGATTCTTCATTGCTATTTCCGTAATAATTGGTTTTTGACCAGTCAGGGTTGTTAGCCCCGAGCTGAATCCCCAAACCAGTAGACAATACTTAGTCTAGCCTTCACTCTTTGATCTGTTTGGCATGAGTGACCCCACAAGAGCCAAAGCATGAGCCCCTGACTCCAGCCAACGTAGCTCTCCAGGTCAAACGCTACAACAAGACGGTGGTTCTCTTGGAGGTTTTACTACATTTTGTTTCATGTTAAGCCATTAAGGATGGAATAAAATATTAAAATATCTTGTTACTTTAAATAAGGGGTGTCAAACTCATTTTAGGTCACGGGCCGGATTGGGCAAAATGCAGCTTCATGCGGGCTGGATCAGTCGGGCACGTGCGAACGCAGCTTTCATTGCCTCCGTTTTTTCAGCCTGTTCTCATGTGTCTCAGTCTCTGCTATAACTACAAAGTGTTTCACTTCACAAATTCCGTTTCTTATGAAGAAGACTGCTGAGCAAGCATTATTTTTATGATTGGTATTAACTTACAATCATAGGCTTCATATCGCCGGGCCATTAATAATTAAAATAATAGATCTATCTAAAATGATCTCGCGGGCCGGATATAATTGTACGCCGGGCCGGATATGGCCCGCGGGCCTTGAGTTTGACACCTATGCTTTAAATGGTTCGGCACAATGTTGTGGGCCGATGAGCCTGTTCATGTGCTGTTTCATGTTCTATATTCTATTTTGTAGAACAGATTAAAACTTAAATAAATCTGTCACAGAATTACAGAAAGGTGCAGTACTAAAGGAGGCTATTTTCCCTTCAATTTCTCTACAAGTTCAAAGAAAAAACATTCGACTTAATTCCACTCATTGTCATTACCTGGTAGTCCTGCAAATTCCTTCCTTTCAGATACTTATCCAGCTTCTTATTGAACACTAAAGTTAAATCTGCTTCCATTCCTATCCCTACACAGAGGTTGAGTGCATTTTTTTTTCTCTTAGGTCACTTTTGGCTATTTTGTCAGTTGCCTTCATTCAATGGCCCCATACCTTCATGGAGGATGGCATCACACTCTATTTGTTCTGTTTGGAACCTAATTATTTTATATACCTTGATCTGATCGCTTTGTAAATTTCTCTGCTCCAAGGGGAACTATTCCAGCTTGTCCTGGCTATCCACATAATTAACTGCATCATCTCTGGAATCCTCTACCACACCTTCCCTGAGGCCTTCAGAACACAGTGTAGTGTATTTAATATTTAATATTTGGGTAATACTGTTAATATATTGTTTGATTAAGCATTCTTTGTTTACAGAATTCATTACAGGTTATATGTAAGAAGTCTGTGAATGGCGTTTCGCCACCGCATCATATGTGAGTGCCCCACTAAAGAAAAACTTAGTACACAAGTATCTCACAGCCCTGATGTTTTTTCCTTCAATCAATTTCTGGAACTACAAAACACAACAGTGGCAACGAGGTAGTCTTAAAATGAACCAGAGATGACTCCCTATCTGTTGAAAAGCACCATGTTTTTTTTTCCAGAAGGGGAGAGAGACATTCAAGTTTTAAAAAAAGTGCAGCATATTTTTTTCTTTGGAAGGAGAGAGAGATGCTTGACTTTTTAAACATAGACAGAAAATGGATGAAATTCTTGAGTTCATAAATAGTGAGTACTGGATGATAATAATCATAAATTTTAAAAAAGCCAAAAGAGTTGGCTGCATCAGAAAGGTAGATGTGCTCGATTATACAAAGGATAACTGGATGATTTATACTGAATGAATTGAGTGGTATTTTGAAGCAAATAAAATAGGTCAGTGAGAATTGAGGGCCAGTTTTCCTGAGTGGAAAAGGTGGAAAAGCATACAGTTTGCTTAGAAGTTAAACTGCTCCAACCAATCCAGCTGAAATGAGCTTTGCTGATATTGTGAACATAATGCAGGAATATCTAATACTGAAATCATTGTTGATTGCAGAGCACTTCAGGTTTCAAAAGCAGAATCATGAGGAAGGGGAGTACATTTCAGCTTATATGGTTGAATTGAAGAAATAGTTGAACATTGTCAGTTCAGTGATGGGCTTAATGATACGCTGAGAGATCAGTTAGTTTGTGGAATCTTACAAAAAGCATTTCAAAAATTGTTCCTAACTGAAGCACAACTCATATTTAAAAGAACAATTGAAATTGTTGTATTAATGGAAGCAAGGGCCAAAAATGCAACTGATTTGCAGTCAGGAATGAAAGTAAGTGTGAAGAAACTTACAATGTCTAAACAGGAACCTGCTTGGCTGAACAAATTGTGCTGCCATTGTGGCAAGAGCTCATTTACACCAGACTAATGCAAGCCTAAAGACGACACTTGCAGAAAATACCTCAAAATGGGACACATACTGTACAAAGACTGCACAGAGAAGAGAAAAAGATAAAAAGTGAACTAGTCTGCACCCCTTTTACTCATTACTACAGATCAGAAAGAAATGGCAGTCGACCAAGCAGTGCGAAGTGGCTTTCCAAAAGACTAAGGAAATGGTGACATTAGACTCTATATTCCACATTAAAATCCACATTGTTCGGTGATGCTTGCCTGCAATGACTTGCCTTAGAGTATAAGTGCAGTCATGTCACATTTTATGACTGATGGAAATGAACACTACATAGCCTTTGCATCACGTTCCCCTGCCACTGCAAAGAAAAATGTTCCACTAACAGCAGCAGCACGAATGCTGAGATGGGCTCTGTTTCTTGGAGGATACAATTACAAGATTGAATTCAAGAGGACAACTAATCATGGATTGCCCTGTTTGCCCTTGAAAAAGGAAATACCGGAAAAATTTACAAAAGAGGATGCTCCTCTTGATGTATTCGAATTGAAAGTCTCCCTGTTACAGCAGAGATAATCCAAAGGGAAACCAAAAAAGACTCCACACTATATCTGGCCTACATGGCAACTCAAAATGGCTGAAATGTGCAGTAGAGATTTCTGTTCTCCCATTTTTATCAGAGCAAGGATGAACTTGCCCTGATAAGGTTTGCATTTTGTGGAGCTTGAGGGTTGTTCTACCATTCAATCTGAGAGCGAATGTTTTGGAGGAGCTACATGCCGCTCATCTAGGCCTGGTCAAAATGAGAGCATTGGCTCAAAGCTCTGTCTGGCTATCGAGGATAGATCAGCAACAGTTTGCTGTGCACTCATCAGGATGCCAACACATCCAGAAGATGCCAAGAGCAGCACCTCTCCAACCTGGGTAATGGCCTGCATTGCCCGAGCAGAGGATTCATGTGGATTTTGTCAAACCATTCATGGGCACAAATACAAATTTCTTGGTCGTAGTGGGTGCAGCTACAAAATGGCCAGAAGTGTTCCCAATAGCTTCCACTACAGCCTCACACACTATTGACGTGTTGAGAAGCCTCTTCTAAATGACTGCTGTTCCAGAACACTTAGTCAGTGACAACAGAACAAAATTTGTTACAGAACAGTTTCAGTCGTTCCTGAATTGAATGGAAATAGACATATTACATTTACTGAACTACCCAGCTATAAATGGCTTGGAGGAAAGGTTTGCCCAGAGTCTAAAGAATGCATTGTGAACAATGTCAATAGAACACAGTACACTAATACAGAATCAGAAGCTTGCCAATTTCCTCGTAATGCAGCACCCTCCACAACCAACAACTCACCAGCTATGCTGTTCCTGTGTTGTCCCTTGCATTCATGCTTGGATCTCCTCAAACCCAATCTCAGAAGGAGTATGCAGGATAAATTGTGGGCTACTCAAACAAAAGGTTTGACGTTTCACTCCTGGACAAGTAGTCCTGGCGAGGAACTACAGAGGTGATCAAAAGTAGGAACTCGGAAAGATTAAAGACAGAACTGGGGATTAACTCTCCGACACGGTGGAGATGGTATCTGATGTCATCTGGAGAAAATGCATTGATCAATCAGTTGAGGAGAGCAGAGTCAATTGCTCTGTCAATTGTTAGAGAAGAAAGGGATCCAGGGCTGCCAGAACCACCTCCTGCAGTCCCAGAGTCAACTCCTACAACTTCCTCAGTTCTCAGCCACAAGTCTTACCTGCCAAGCAGAGTAACCCCTCCCCTCATCAGGAGATATATTATCCCACAAGGGAAAGAAATCCTCCACAGCAATTAAATCTTTAAGCCTGAATGACACAATTTAAAAATTCACTTTGCTGTGCATTTCTATATAGTTGTATTATACAGTGTACAATTGCTATATATGAGTTGGAGATTATAGCTAAGCAGGGAGGAGTGTAGTGTTTTTAATATTTCAGGAATATTTGAGTAATACTGTAAATATATTATTTGATTAAGGATTCATTATTTGAAGGATGTGGAAGCATTGGAAAGGGTACAGAGGTGATTTACCAGGGTGCTGCCTGGTTAAGAGAGTATGCACTATGATCAGAGATTAAGGGAGCTAGGGCTTTACTCTTTGGAGAGAAGGAGGATGAGAGGAGACATGATAGAGGTATACAAGATATTAAGAGGAATAGATAAGAGTGGACAGCCAGCGTCTCTACCCCGGGGCACCACTGCTCAATACAAGAGGACATGGCTTTAAGGTAAGGGGTGGGAAGTTCAAGGGGGATATTAGAGGGAGGATTTTTACTCAGAGACTGGTTGGTGAATGGAATGCATTGCCTGAGTCAGTGGTGGAGGCAGATACACTAGTGAAATTTAAGAGACAACTAGACAGGTGTATGGAGGAATTTAAGGTGGGGGCAAGTTATATGGGAGGCAGGGGTTAAGGGTCACCACAACATTGTGGGCCAAAGGGCCTGTACTGTGCTGTACTATTCTATGTTCTATTACATAACTCAAAATGGATTATATGTAAGAAGTACATGAATGACAGACACCACCATATCACTGCCTTACTAAAGAAAAACTAAGTACAGAAATATCCTGTGATTCCAGTGTTTTTTTCTCTTTCGATTAGTTTCTGGAGCTACAAAACATAACACAGTGAATGTTACAGCTGAATTGTGAGCCTTCAGTCCATAATGTTGTGCCAACCTTTCAAACTACCCCAAGATCAATATAACTCTTCCCTCCTACAGAGCCTTCCATTTTTCCTTCATCCATGTGCTTATCTAAGAGTTTGTTTAATGTCCCAAAGACATGTGTACCGGCCATTATCACCACCCTGATAGACCGTGCTAAAGTGTGACACTGCAACATGACGTTGACTAAATTAGTGTTTCATACCTTTTTGTTTTAACATAGAACATAGAATAGTACAGCACATTACAGGCCCTTCAGCCCCCAATGTTGTGCCGACCCTCAAACCCTGCCTCCCATATAACCCCCCCCCCACCTTAAATTCCTCCATATACCTGTCTATAGTCTCTTAAACTTCACTAGTGTATCTGTCTCCACCACTGACTCAGGCAGTGCATTCCACGCACCAACCACTCTCTGACTGAAAAACCTTCCTCTAATATCCCCCTTGAACTTCCCTCCCCTTAACTTAAAGCCAAGTCCTCTTGTACTGAGCAGTGGTGCCCTGGAGAAGAGGTGCTGGCTGTCCACTCTGTCTATTCCTCTTAATAGCTTATACACCTCTATCATGTCTCCTCTCATCCTCCTTCTCTCCGAAGAGTAAAGCCCTAACTCCCTTAATCTCTGATCATAATCCATACTTTCTAAACCAGGCAGCATCCTGGTAAATCTCCTCTGTACCCTTTCCAATGCTCCCACATCCTTCCTATACTGAGGCAACCAGAACTGGACACAGTACTCCAAGTGTGGCCTAACTAGAGTTTCATAGAGCTGCATCATTGCATCACATCTCTTAAACTCTGTCTCTCGACTTATGAAAGCTAACACCCCATAACCTTTCTTAAGTACCCTATCTACCTGTGAGGCAACTTTCAGGGATCTGTGGACATGTACCCCCAGATCCCTTTGCTCCTCCACACTACCACACCTCCACACATTGGAGTCAATACTTCTACTTTAAAAGACTGTGATTAGAGTGCTTTTTAAAAAATATATATATTTTCTCAACCTTCTTAAGTCTAAAACTAGAGAGCAGAGATTTAGGCTGAGACAGGAAAGATGTAAAAGGGACCCGAGGGGAAACTTTTTCCACGTGGAGAGTACTGGGCATGTGGAATGAGCTCTCAGAGGAAGTGGTAGAAACAGGTACAATTATAATGTTTTGAAGTCCTTTAGGCAGGTACATGATCAGAGAGATATGGGGCAAAAACTGAGAAATGGGTCTACAGACATAGAAGGACATCTTTGTTGACATAGATTCAAAGGGCCTGTTTCCATGCCGTATAACACCATGATTCTCTTCTACAATGAACTGTACACATCTACTGCTAGATCTACACCTAGATAGAATGGATGTGGAGATGTTTTCAAAAGTGGGAGAGTTCAGAACCAGAAAGCACAGCCTCAGAATATTGATTCCAATGGTTATCTTAACTATACCTCTTCCCACTCTATCTCCCCTAAAAATGCTATTCCCTTTTCTCAATTTCTTCATCTCCACTGCATCCATTCCCAGGACATGGCTTTCCATTTCAGGACAGAAGAGATGTCCTCCTTCTTCAAAGAATGGGGTTTCCCTCCCTCCACTATTGTTGCTGCCCTCAGCTGCATCTCCCTCATTTCCCATACATCAGTACTCATCCCATCTTCCCGCCGCCTTAACAGTGATAGAATTCCTCGTCCTTACCTACCACCCTATCAGCATCCACATCCAACACACTATCTTCTGCAACTTCCACTATTCCTAAGGGACCTTACCACTAAACATGTCTTTACCTCCACCCTGCCTTCCACAGGGATTGGTCCTTCCACGATTCTCTTGTCCATTTGTCCCTCCCGACATTTATCCCTGCAGTGCTACACCTGCCCATCCACCTCCTCCCAATCTCCATTCAGGTCCCCAAACAGTCCTTCCAGGTGAGGCAACATTTCACTTTAGAATCTGCTGGGATCATCTATTGTGTCTGGTGTTCCTGAAGCAACCTCCTCTACATTGATGAGATCTATCAGAAATTGGGGACCATTTCATCAAGCACCTCCACACCATCTCAGTAACCAAACCTTTTAATTCCAATTCCCATTCCGATGTGTCAACCCATGCCCTCCTCTTAAGATCACCCTCAGGGTGGAGGGGCAATTCCATCTGGATAACCTCCAACCTGATGGAATCAATATCCATTCCTCCCTCTGATAGCCAATCCTCCCTTTATTCCCCACTAACCTTTTACCTCTTCTCACTTGCCTATTACTTCCCCCTGGGTCGTCTCCTTCCCTTTCTCCAATGGTCTATTCTCCTCTCCTATCAGGTTCCTTCTTCTCCGGCCCTTGACTTTTGCCACCCACCAGTCTTCACCTATCACCTTCCAGCTAGTCTCCTACCTCTCCTCCACCTTTTTATTTTGGGATTTTCCCATTTCTTCTCAGTCCTGAAGAAGTTTTCAGCCAAAAACATCAACTATCTATTCATTTCCATTGATGCTGCCTGACCTGCTGAGTTTCTCCTGCATTTTGTGTCTATTGCTCAGAATACAAGAATGTCCCTTTAGAACAGAGATGAGGAGAAATTTCTTTAGCCAGAGTAGTAAATCTGTGGAATTCATTGCTGCAGATGGCTGTGGAGGCCAAGTCACTGGGTACATTTAAAGCAGAGTTTGAAAAGTTCTTGATTAGTAAAGGCTTCAAAGGTTATGGGAGAAAGTGAAGAGAATGGGATTAAGAGGGATAATAAATCGACCATGATGTAATGTCTTAATCATCTCACTGTCTATAGCCAGGTGACCAGAACTGTGCATGATACACCAAGTTCAGTCTCGTCAACTGTCCTTGAGTTCAGTCAACACCTGTGAACCCCCAAGTTAAACTATAAAACATAGGAGCAGAATGAGGCTATTCACCCCATCATGTCTGCGCTGTCACTCAACCACGGTTGATTTATTTTCCCTCTCAACTCCATTCTCCAGCCTACTCCCAGTAACCTTTGACGCCATTACTAATCAAGAGCCGATCAAGCCCCAGTGAGTTTCACCTTTTAACTCTAACTAGCCATGATCTGCCTCTCTACTTCCAGATGCTTCAGTGATATCTTGAGCATTGTATACTCGGCACACCGGGGGTACAGCAGGAGGAGAAACAGCCCCATCTCAACTCCGAATAGCAATAATCTATAAAAATAACATTGCCAGAAAAATCCAATTTTTAATAAAGTTAACAGATGCCACAGCTTCGGAAGCTTGCTTTCATCAGAGGCTGTTTAGATCGAGAAGGAGAATTATTTTGTTCTTTCGGACCTTGAGGGGGTACCGTTGCAGAACGCGAACACATCCGATGACGCTCCAGCTCACAATGTTCATTAAAGTGTGAATTAAACGCTGTACTATCAAGATTTGGCACGCCAGATAACCGGAGTCTGCACTTTGTTCTTGTTAATGTATTTGCAGTTCAATCACCAGCAGGAAATTAGCACTTTTTTCTGCATTAAATAAATTTAACAATCAGGCCTCCAGCACCCTTTGGGGCCGAGTGTTCCTGGGATTCACAACCCCCTTGAGGCAGATTATTCCCACAGACACAGGCTTTGAACAGCCAGGCCAACGCCCAACGACCCGCCACGATGAACATCAGGTGGCCCGCTTCGCAAGGCGGGATTCCGTCCCCGATTGGATAACGGAAGCGCATGCGCACGACCGGCATGGGAACGTCGTCAATAGGTGAGTGCCGTCAATCCATGATTCTGTTTCGTTTCGTTGTTGCTTTCATACCTCTTTAACGTAACCTTGACCCTCAAATCCCACTAACATATTCCTCACCTCCCCCTCAAACCCCACCTAACATATCCAATCCTACCCGTCACAAACCTCACACCCGCTAACACCTCCTCCCCCTCAAACCACACCTAACATATCCAACCCTCCCCGTAACAAACCTCACACCCGCTAACACCTCCTCCCCCTCAAACCCCACCTAACATATCCAACCCTCCCCGTCACAAACCTCACACCCGCTAACAAACACCTTCTCCCCCTCAAACCCCACCTAACATATCCAATCCTACCCGTCACTAACCTCACACCCGCTAACAAACACCTCCTCCCCCTCAAACCCCACCTAACATATCCAATCCTACCCGTCACAAACCTCACACCCGCTAACAAACACCTCCTCCCCCTCAAACCCCACCTAACATATCCAACCCTCCCCGTCACAAACCTCACACCCGCTAACAAACACCTTCTCCCCCTCAAACCCCACCTAACATATCCAATCCTACCCGTCACAAACCTCACACCCGCTAACACCTCCTCCCCCTCAAACCACACCTAACATCCAACCCTCCCCGTAACAAACCTCACACCCGCTAACACCTCCTCCCCCTCAAACCCCACCTAACATATCCAACCCTCCCCGTCACAAACCTCACACCCGCTAACAAACACCTTCTCCCCCTCAAACCCCACCTAACATATCCAATCCTACCCGTCACAAACCTCACACCCGCTAACAAACACCTCCTCCCCCTCAAACCCCACCTAACATATCCAATCCTACCCGTCACAAACCTCACACCCGCTAACAAACACCTCCTCCCCCTCAAACCCCATCTAACATCCAACCCTCCCCGTCACAAACCTCACACCCGCTAACACCTCCTCCCCCTCAAACCACACCTAACATCCAACCCTCCCGTAACAAACCTCACACACGCTAACACCTCCTCCCCCTCAAACCACACCTAACATATCCAATCCTACCGTCACAAACCTCACACCCGCTAACAAACACCTTCTCCCCCTCAAACCCCACCTAACATATCCAATCCTACCCGTCACAAACCTCACACCCGCTAACAAACACCTCCTCCCCCTCAAACCCCACCTAACATCCAACCCTCCCGCCACAAACCTCACACCCGCTAACAAACACCTCCTCCCCCTCAAACCCCACCTAACATCCAACCCTCCCGCCACAAACCTCACACCCGATAACAAACACCTCCTCCTCAAACCCCACCTAACATCCAACCCTCCCGTCACAAACCTCACACCCGCTAACAAACACCTCCTCCCCCTCAAACCCCACCTAACATCCAACTCTACCCGTCACAAACCTCACACCCGCTAAAAAACACCTTCTCCCCCTCAAACCCCACCTAACATATCCAATCCTACCCGTCACAAACCTCACACCCGCTAACAAACACCTTCCCCCCTCAAACCCCACCTAACATCCAACCCTCCCGGTTACAAACCTCACACCCGCTAACAAACACATTCTCCCCCTCAAACCCCACCTAACATATCCAATCCTACCCGTCACAAACCTCACACCCGCTAACACCTTCTCCCCCTCAAACCCCACCTAACATCCAACCCGCCCCGTCACAAACCTCACACCCGCTAACAAACATCTTCCCCCCTCAAACCCCACCTAACATCCAACCCTCCCGGTTACAAACCTCACACCCGCTAACAAACACATTCTCCCCCTCAAACCCCACCTAACATATCCAATCCTACCCGTCACAAACCTCACACCCGCTAACAAGCACCTCCTCCCCCTCAAACCCCACCTAACATCCAACCCACCCCGTCACAAACCTCACACCCGCTAACAAACATCTTCCCCCCTCAAACCCCACCTAACATCCAACCCACCCCGTTACAAACCTCACACCCGCTAACAAACAACTTCTCCCCCTCAAACCCCACCTAACATATCCAATCCTACCCGTCACAAACCTCACACCCGCTAACAAGCACCTTCTCCCCCTCAAACCCCACCTAACATCCAGCCCTCCCGTCACAAACCTCACACCCGCTAATAAACACCTTCTCCCCCTCAAACCCCACCTAACATCCAACCCTCCCCGTCACAAACCTCACACCCGCTAACAAACACCTCCTCCCCCTTAAACCACACCTAACATATCCAACCCTCCCCGTCACAAACCTCACACCCGCTAACAAACACCTTCCCCCCTCAAACCCCACCTATCATCCAACCCTCCCCGTTACAAACCTCACACCCGCTAACAAACACCTTCTCCCCCTCAAACCCCACCTAACATCCAGCCCTCCCGTCACAAACCTCACACCCGCTAATAAACACCTTCTCCCCCTCAAACCCCACCTAACATCCAACCCTCCCCGTCACAAACCTCACACCCGCTAACAAACACCTCCTCCCCCTTAAACCACACCTAACATATCCAACCCTCCCCGTCACAAACCTCACACCCGCTAACAAACACCTTCCCCCCTCAAACCCCACCTATCATCCAACCCTCCCCGTTACAAACCTCACACCCGCTAACAAACACCTTCTCCCCCTCAAACCCCACCTAACATATCCAATCCTACCCGTCACAAACCTCACACCCGCTAACAAGCACCTTCTCCCCCTCAAACCCCACCTAACATCCAACCCTCCCGTCACAAACCTCACACCCGCTAATAACCACCTTCTCCCCCTCAAACCCCACCTAACATCCAACCCTCCCCGTCACAAACCTCACACCCGCTAACAAACACCTCCTCCCCCTCAAACCACACCTAACATATCCAACCCTCCCCGTCACAAACCTCACACCCGCTAACAAACACCTCCTCCCCCTCAAACCACACCGAACATCCAACCCTCCCCGTCACAAACCTCACACCCGCTAACAAACACCTCCTCCCCCTCAAACCACACCTAACATATCCAACCCTCCCCGTCACAAACCTCACACCCGCTAACAAACACCTCCTCCCCCTCAAACCACACCTAACATATCCAACCCTCCCCGTCACAAACCTCACACCCGCTAACAAACACCTCCTTCCCCTCAAACCCCACCGAACATCCAACTCTCCCCGTCACAAACCTCACACCCGCTAACAAACACCTCGTCCCCCTCAAACCACACCTAACATATCCAACCCTCCCCGTCACAAACGTCACACCCGCTAACAAACACCTCCTCCCACTCAAACCCCACCTAACATCCAACCCTCCCCGTCACAAACCTCACACCCGCTAACAAACACCTCCTCCCCCTCAAACCACACCTAACATATCCAATCCTACCCGTCACAAACCTCACACCCGCTAACAAACACCTCCTCCCCCTCAAACCCCACCTAACATCCAACCCTCCCCGTCACAAACCTCACACCCGCTAACAAACACCTCCTCCCCCTCAAACCACACCTAACATATCCAACCCTCCCCGTCACAAACCTCACACCCGCTAACAAACGCCTCCTCCACCCGAAATCCCACCTAACATATCCAACCCTCCACATCACAAACCTCACACCCGCAAACAAACACCTCCTCCCCCTCAAACCACACCTAACATATCCAACCTTCCCCGTCACAAACCTCACACCCGCTAACAAACACCTCCTCCCCCTCAAACCACACCTAACATATCCAACCCACCCCGTCACAAACCTCACACCCGCTAACAAACACCTCCTCCCCCTCAAACCACACCTAACATATCCAATCCTACCCGTCACAAACCTCACACCCGCTAACAAACACCTCCTCCCCCTCAAACCCCACCTAACATATCCAATCCTACCCGTCACAAACCTCACACCCGCTAACAAACACCTCCTCCCCCTCAAACCCCACCTAACATATCCAACCCTCCCCGTCACAAACCTCACACCCACTAACAAACACCTCCTCCCCCTCAAACCACACCTAACATATCCAACCCTCCACGTCACAAACCTCACACCCGCTAACAAACACCTTCTCCCCCTCAAACCCCACCTAACATCCAACCCTCCCCGTCACAAACCTCACACCCGCTAAGAAACACCTCCTCCCCCTCAAACCACACCTAACATATCCAACCCTCCCCGTCACAAACCTCACACCCGCTAACAAACACCTCCTCCCCCTCAAACCCCACCTAACATCCAACTCTCCCCGTCACAAACCTCACACCCGCTAACAAACACCTCCTCCCCCTCAAACCACACCTAACATATCCAACCCTCCCCGTCACAAACGTCACACCCGCTAACAAACACCTCCTCCCACTCAAACCCCACCTAACATCCAACCCTCCCCGTCACAAACCTCACACCCGCTAACAAACACCTCCTCCCCCTCAAACCACACCTAACATATCCAATCCTACCCGTCACAAACCTCACACCCGCTAACAAACACCTCCTCCCCCTCAAACCCCACCTAACATCCAACCCTCCCCGTCACAAACCTCACACCCGCTAACAAACACCTCCTCCCCCTCAAACCACACCTAACATATCCAACCCTCCCCGTCACAAACCTCACACCCGCTAACAAACACCTCCTCCCCCTCAAACCACACCTAACATATCCAATCCTACCCGTCACAAACCTCACACCCGCTAACAAACACCTCCTCCCCCTCAAACCCCACCTAACATATCCATTCCTACCCGTCACAAATCTCACACCCGCTAACAAACACCTCCTCCCCCTCAAACCCCTCCTAACATATCCAACCCTCCCCGTCACAAACCTCACACCCACTAACAAACACCTCCTCCCCCTCAAACCACACCTAACATATCCAACCCTCCCCGTCACAAACCTCACACCCGCTAACAAACACCTTCTCCCCCTCAAACCCCACCTAACATCCAACCCTCCCCGTCACAAACCTCACACCCGCTAACAAACACCTCCTCCCCCTCAAACCCCACCTAATATCCAACCCTCCCCGTCACAAACCTCACACCCGCTAACAAACACCTCCTCCCCCTCAAACCACACCTAACATATCCAACCCTCCCCGTCACAAACCTCACACCTGCTAACAAACACCTCCTCCCCCTCAAACCACACCTAACATATCCAACCCTCCCCGTCACAAACCCCACACCCGCTAATAAACACCTCCTCCCCCTCAAACCACACCTAACATCCAACCCTCCCCGTCACAAACCTCACACCCGCTAATAAACACCTCCTCCCCCTCAAACCCCACCGACACCTCACACCCGCTAACAAACCCCTCCTCCTCCCCCTCAAATCCCACCGACACCTCACACCCACTAGCAAACCCCTCCTGCTCCCCTCAAATCCCACTGACACCTCACACTCGCTAACAAGCCCCTCCTCCTCCTCAAATCCCACTGACACCTCACACCCACTAACAAGCCCCTCCTCCTCCCCCTCAAACCCCACGAACACCTCACCCGCTAACCCCTCCTCCTCCCCCTCAAACCCCACCGACACCTCACACCTGCTAACAAACCCCTCCTCCTCCCCCTCAAACCACACCTAACATATCCAACCCTCCCCGTCACGAACTTCATACCCCTTCAACCCCCACCTAAAATATCTATCCCTCCCCATTACAAACCTCACACGCTGTCGATCCCCACTGACACCACAAACCCCTCCTCCTCCCCCTCAATCCACACCTAACGTATCCAACCCTCCCCGTCACAAACCTCACACCCGCTAACAAACGCCTCCTCCACCCGAAATCCCACCTAACATATCCAACCCTCCACATCACAAACCTCACACCCGCAAACAAACACCTCCTCCCCCTCAAACCACACCTAACATATCCAACCTTCCCCGTCACAAACCTCACACCCGCTAACAAACACCTCCTCCCCCTCAAACCACACCTAACATATCCAACCCTCCCCGTCACAAACCTCACACCCGCTAACAAACGCCTCCTCCACCCGAAATCCCACCTAACATATCCAACCCTCCACATCACAAACCTCACACCCGCAAACAAACACCTCCTCCCCCTCAAACTACACCTAACATATCCAACCTTCCCCGTCACAAACCTCACACCCGCTAACAAACACCTCCTCCCCCTCAAACCACACCTAACATATCCAACCCACCCCGTCACAAACCTCACACCCGCTAACAAACACCTCCTCCCCCTCAAACCACACCTAACATATCCAATCCTACCCGTCACAAACCTCACACCCGCTAACAAACACCTCCTCCCCCTCAAACCCCACCTAACATATCCAATCCTACCCGTCACAAACCTCACACCCGCTAACAAACACCTCCTCCCCCTCAAACCCCACCTAACATATCCAACCCTCCCCGTCACAAACCTCACACCCACTAACAAACACCTCCTCCCCCTCAAACCACACCTAACATATCCAACCCTCCACGTCACAAACCTCACACCCGCTAACAAACACCTTCTCCCCCTCAAACCCCACCTAACATCCAACCCTCCCCGTCACAAACCTCACACCCGCTAACAAACACCTCCTCCCCCTCAAACCCCACCTAACATCCAACTCTCCCCGTCACAAACCTCACACCCGCTAACAAACACCTCCTCCCCCTCAAACCACACCTAACATATCCAACCCTCCCCGTCACAAACGTCACACCCGCTAACAAACACCTCCTCCCACTCAAACCCCACCTAACATCCAACCCTCCCCGTCACAAACCTCACACCCGCTAACAAACACCTCCTCCCCCTCAAACCACACCTAACATATCCAATCCTACCCGTCACAAACCTCACACCCGCTAACAAACACCTCCTCCCCCTCAAACCCCACCTAACATCCAACCCTCCCCGTCACAAACCTCACACCCGCTAACAAACACCTCCTCCCCCTCAAACCACACCTAACATATCCAACCCTCCCCGTCACAAACCTCACACCCGCTAACAAACACCTCCTCCCCCTCAAACCACACCTAACATATCCAATCCTACCCGTCACAAACCTCACACCCGCTAACAAACACCTCCTCCCCCTCAAACCCCACCTAACATATCCATTCCTACCCGTCACAAATCTCACACCCGCTAACAAACACCTCCTCCCCCTCAAACCCCTCCTAACATATCCAACCCTCCCCGTCACAAACCTCACACCCACTAACAAACACCTCCTCCCCCTCAAACCACACCTAACATATCCAACCCTCCCCGTCACAAACCTCACACCCACTAACAAACACCTTCTCCCCCTCAAACCCCACCTAACATCCAACCCTCCCCGTCACAAACCTCACACCCGCTAACAAACACCTCCTCCCCCTCAAACCCCACCTAATATCCAACCCTCCCCGTCACAAACCTCACACCCGCTAACAAACACCTCCTCCCCCTCAAACCACACCTAACATATCCAACCCTCCCCGTCACAAACCTCACACCTGCTAACAAACACCTCCTCCCCCTCAAACCACACCTAACATATCCAACCCTCCCCGTCACAAACCCCACACCCGCTAATAAACACCTCCTCCCCCTCAAACCACACCTAACATCCAACCCTCCCCGTCACAAACCTCACACCCGCTAATAAACACCTCCTCCCCCTCAAACCACACCTAACATCCAACCCTCCCGTCACAAACCTCACACCCCCCAAACTCCACCTAATGTATTCATCCCTCCCCGTCACAAACCTCACACTCCCTCGATCCCCACATGACACCACAAACCCCTCCTCCTTCCCCTCAAACCCCACCGACACCTCATACCTGCTAACAAACACCTCCTCCTCCCCCTCAAACGCCACCGACACCTCATACCTGCTAACAAACCCCTCCTCCTCCTCAAATCCCACTGACACCTCATACCCACTAACAAGCCCCTCCTCCTACCCCTCAAACCCCACCAACACCTCACCCGCTAACCCCTCCTCCTCCCCCTCAAACCCCACTGACCCTCACACCCACTAACAAAACCCTCCTCCCCCTCAAGCCCCATTGATCCTCACACCCCCTTCCCCTCAGACCCCACCAACAGCTCACACGCCACTTTCCCTCCTCAAATCCCACCAACACCTCACTCCCTAACATACTCCTACCCCTCAAACCCCACCAACACCTCACACCCCCTTAACAAACTCCTCCCTAAACCTTACACTGTTGTAAAATACAATTTCTCAGCCACAACCCTTCTTAATGTACCCTTCCAGAAATCACATCAGCCTGTTCCCTCTCATCCTCCCTGGACCCCTGAAACACACCCCTGTACCCCAGCTTCATCAAAATGCTGAACACACCCAACCTTCCTAATGCCCTCACACCCCTCTAACCCATATCACTCAGCCTCTCTGAATTCATTCCTCACACCTAGCACCTACCGCAAACAAAAATAACCCTTCAGGCCCCTATTCCCAACACACTCCCCACCCCAAACACAGCCCTTCCATATCTTACCCCCACCCCTAACACATTGACCTTCCCGCACACCCCCTACATCAATACACCCCACCCCAGCTCCTTCACACCCCTCACCCTTCCTCATCCCCACATATACTTTGGGTCATTTTAGCTGTAATTTGTGAGGTAACATCAGATGTGTGTTCAGCCCGATTTTTAGATGATATGTCTATAACTGGATTTGTAGCCCCACCAGACTTGTATGGCTATATCTGAGGTAGCTTTTTGTTCTGGGGCATCTCAATAATCTATTCTCTGAGCAGATGTTTTCTAACCAGGGTCTGTTTAAATTGATGGAGGAGCTCCCATTACGGTAGTTACTTCCTGCCAGTTATCTTAAAATTTACTTCTGTAAATATGAAATTTCAATGATCTTACAGCGCTGCTAGAAAGTTTGTGAACCCTGTAGAATTTTCTCTATTTCTGCATAAATATGACCTAAAATGTGATCAGTCCTACAACTAGATAAAGAGAACCCAATTAAATTAATAACACTAAAACCATTATATCTAATCTTTTATTTATTGAGAAAAATGATCCAATATTACATGTATTTGTTGGAAAAAGTATGTGAACCTCCAGGGTAATGCCTTCTATACAAGCTATTTGGAATCAGGTGCTCCAAACAATGAGATGAAATTGCAGGTGTGCGGTGTAGAGGTACCCTGCTCTATTAAATACGACACAAAAGTCATGATGCTGACAGAGCCTGCTCTTCTCAAGAAGGATCTATTTATGTGCACCATGCCTTGATTTAAAAAAAACTTTCAGAGGACCTTAGAAGAAAAATTGTAGGGAAGCATGAAGATGGAAAAGGGTACAGAAGCTTTTCTTAAGGCCTGAGTGTTCATCAGTCCACAGTAAGAGAAATGGAGGAATTCAGTACTGTTGCTACTTTCCCTGGGAGTGGACATCTTGCAAAGATCACATCAAGAGTATAATATGCAATGCCAAAGAAGATGAAAAAGAGCTGAAGGGTAACAGCAAAAGACTTGCAGAAATCTCTAGAGCTTGATAAATTCTCTATTCATGTGTCCGATATAAGAAAATACTGAACAAGAATGGTGTTCATGGAAGGATGCCGTGGAGGAGACTACTGCTGTCCAAAAAAAAAAAAATTGCTGCACATACCAAGTTTGCAAAAGACCAACTGGATGTTCTACAATGCTTCTGGGAGAATATTCTGTGGACAGATGAGACAAAAGTTGGACTTTTTGGCAGAAATGCACATTGCTATGTTTGAAGGGAAAAGGCCACTGCACACCAACACTAAAACCTCATTCCAACTGTGAAGCATGGTGGAAGGAGCATCATGGTTTGGGGCTGCTTTGCTCCTTCAGGATCTGGACCTGTTGCAGTCGTTGAGGAAACAAATGAATTCAAAATTGTATTTTGTAGGAGAATGTCAGGATAGCAGTCTGTCTGAAGCTTAATAGAAGTTGGATAATGCAATAAGACAATGATCTGAAAGAGAAAAGTAAATCAACAACAGAATGGTATAAAAATAAGAAAATTCATATCAAAGTTCTGACCTTAATCCTATAGAAATTTTGTGGAACGGCTCGAAGCAAGCAGTTCATGCAGGGAAGCCCACCAACATCCCAGAGTTGAAGCAGTTTTTGTAAGGAGGAATGGCCTAAGATTCTTTAAGACTGATGAAGTTACCAGAAACATTAGGTTGAAGTTATTGCTGTATTGGGGGGGTGGTGGTGGGGGGGGGGGGGGTGTTCACACCAGTTACTGAAAGGAAAGGTTCATGTACTTTTTCCAGTGAATACATGTAATATTGGATCATTTTTCTCAATTAATAAATGAACAGGTATAATGTTCCTTGTGCTATTTATTTAATTGGGTTCTCTCTGTCTACTTGTAGGACTTGCATGATGATCTGATCACATTTTGGTCATATTTATGCAGAAATAGAGAAAATTCTACAGGTTTCCCAAACTTTTTAGCACCAATGTTTATGCTATCCTTCAGAAGTGTTCCACTCCATCATTCAAAAGCGGAACTTCCTGGTGGCCAAACATATTAATTCTGATAACTGTTGTTTGAACTTCCAGCATCTGCAGATTTCCTCGTGTTTGCATATTAATTCTGATTCCTATTCGCAGTTATGTTGGTTCAAGACCTCCTCACAGGGTGGAGGAGCAACACCTTGTATTCTGTCTAGAAGGCCTCTAACCTGATGGTATGAATATTGATTTTTACCCCCCCCCCAGTAAAAAAAAATCTCTCCCCCCTCCCCTCTTCTATTCCCCTCTCTGGCCTCTTACATCTTCTCACCTGTCTATCACCTCCCCCTGGGTCCCCTCCTCCTTCCCTTTCTTCTATGGTCCACTCTCCTCTTCAGTCCTTTACCTTTCATACCACCTGGCTTCACCCATCATCTAACTGTCCTCCTCCTCCTCTTCCCCCCCCCCCCACCACCTTTTTATTTTTGCATCTTCCCCCTTCCTTTCCAACCTTGATGAGGGGTCTCAGCCCGAAACATCAACAGATCAACTCTTTATTCCTCTCTACAGATGCTGCCTGACTCTGCTAAGTTCCTCCAGCATTGTGTGTGTTAGCAATACAGCATGTCAGGAGACCTTCCAGCCCAACAAGCCCACACCACCCAATTGTACCCATGTTAACAATTAACATAGTAATCTGTAATGTTTTTGGAAGGTGGGATGAATCTGGAGAACCAGGAAGAATTCCACACAGTCACTGGGAGACAGCAGCAACCTGGATGACTGGCTATCCACTGTGCTATCATAATGCCCCTAAATGTCACATGGTATTTTTTTTTACACAGAGTTAGAGATACCTAGAATGCACTGCTGGGAGTGCTGGTAGATGTTGATATAATAGGGAAGTTTAAGACACTACTAGATAGGCAAATGGATGAAAGAAAACTAGAGGGTTATGGGTGTTGTAGGAAGGAAAGGACCAATCATAGAGTACGTATATATAAGCACAATATTGTGGGCCGAATGACTTGTACTGTGCTGTACTGCTTTACGTTCTGCATTGTAATTGTACTAAAATACTAGAAGCATGGCTAATTGATTGAAGTGTTTAATTGCAGCATAGCATCTAAAGGGTTGGATCTTTGCTATAAGCAGTGCTCTCATCTGTTTTTCTTTGATAGTGTGTGTTGTGTCTCAAATGTTAGGAGAGAAAATGTGCGCTTTCCTGATGCTGTGGATTTCAAAAAAGGAAGCAGTTCAGTAATTCACTGTAATTCTAGTTGAATGTAGTTACAAGCTTTTCAGTTTTGACCTGTGTTCACTTCTGAGATCTGTTGTCATTGAGGACATGGATGTGTCTGGAGTTTCTTCTGCTTATTAATGGTGTAATTGTTTGCCACAACAAACTTGTGGAGCTTCGATCTAACCTGTTAGTTGTAGGTAAGTGTTTCAATTTTCCAAAGGAACAAAAATTATTGCCAGTTTTTTTTAAGGTTCTGATTGTTTTGGATGTTGTGAAGCAAGATTCAGTCCTGCTCTCTTGTTAAATATTTTCTTTCTTATTGTTTTGCTGCATATAAAAAGTTAAAGAATTCTATGAACTACGGTTTGCATCTTTGGATATAAGACTTATTTGTTGTTAAATATTGGGTAAATGGAAGCATTCAAGAGAAAGTTAGATAGAGCTCTTATAGATAGCGGGGTCAAGGGATATGGGAGTGGGCAGGAACAGGGTACTGATTATGTATGATCAGCCATGATCACAGTGAATGGCGGTGCTGGCTAGAAGGGCCGAATGGCCTACTCCTGCACCTACGGTCTATTGTGTTCAGAATATATAAATCAATGTAGTACGAACTTGAACAGATTGTATTAGCAATCTTTGAAATCAATTTCCAACAAATCTTAATATCAACTAAAACATAGGAGTAGATCAATTAAGGAGCTCAGTTCTCTTCACATTTTAATATTTGCTTGTTGAAAATATTTTAATACAATTCAGAAATAACTTCAAAGTGAGATTAACTGTTGTTTGTTAAGACGTAGCTCAAGCAACCAGCAAATGAGTCGTTAGTAAGATCCAAACTAACAAGAGTACTGGGTGTGGTGCAGAGGGAGGCCATTACATGAAAATTATTCTGCTGCTGATAAATGTGCACTTTCAATTTGTCACGTACCCCATGACCGAGTTACCAAACCAGCAGAAATGGAATACACGTTGGAATCTGTAATTACTAGTAACTAATAAAGTTTATTAGCAAACTAAGTAATACAGTACAAAAATAAGATGCAAATATGTATATATTACAGATTAGCAAGATTAATACTGAAGTGTAGGAATAAGAATCAAAACCAAACTCTATCATAGTCTAGGGGTAAATGAATAGTCTTAAGATAATGCAGAGTTCAGTTCAGTTTTGTAGTCGAGGTAGTTGCTGTTGTGACATTGGAGAGAGAGAGTAAGCGAGATGTGAACAGCTGCAGCAGGCAAACCTTCCATTGTCATCTTGTTTAGTTGTACTGATGTGGTCATTCGGTTACGACCCCTCCGTTCTCAGCCAGACTGTTCTTCCGTGGTGGACTCGTCACTCTGGCATGAGTGGACACACAAGTCCTGCTGTCATACTGTGAGCTTTGCGACCGATCTCCCAATTCAGTCCTCCAAGCCCCCACCTTCCTGTGGGTGCACAACACTCTTGCAGTGTCTTGTGGCATGTCTGCTGGTGTCTCAGTAGACCCGTCTTTTACCTCCCCTGACGAGGTATCAGCCATCCATCAACTGACCATGTCCGTGTCCATCAAACTGGCCTCTCCCTCCTGTCTCAGCAGGCACCTGGCATCACTCTGCTGTGTCAGCAGAGATCCACACAAACAGGCCAAATGTCCTTGGCGTTAAAGTCAACAATTAGCGAAGAAGCCATAATACTAAATCATCCATTTTAATCCTTGTCTCTCTCTCTCTCTCCCATTTTCATCTCTGTCTCTCGTTAGCAGCATAGTTCACAGGGGGGTCAACTCTGGACCCCATCTCCAGCTGGTTTTCTCATCAAAAATGGTTGTGAAAATATATTTACAAGGTATTTATTGATAGACAGAGCTGGTATTCAACATCTTCTTTGTCTTGGTGGAATAATAAATTATGTAAAAGGACTTTCTCCATTTTAAAAAAACAAAATCAGCACCTTGTACTTGGAGATTTGAACTGGAGATTATCAGTTTAGTGGTGGGCGGTTGCTAGTACGTGGTATTATGTAAAGACCTAAGAATGGAGGACGAGAAGAAAAGGGTCTACAATTGAACTCGAATGCCATTGAAAATTATATAGGGATTTGAAATTGTGTATTGAGAAGGCTGGATTAATTGAATGGGGCATATTGGCAGGGTAGATTTCATTTGTATTTTGTGATTTGGTAGCAGGGCTATTTGCAAATGAGGATGAAACTCTTACAGTTGGCTTTGATAAAGTGTTGTAGAGCCTGGCTAATTGTCTCAAACCGACAGCAACCCAAACATCCATTTCAGATACATTGGAGTTTTTAGTTTTATATGCAAGCAGACCTCTTGGTTGTGGGATAAAAGCAGAAAACATAAAAAAACTACGACACAATACAGGCCCTTCGGCCCACAATGCTGTGCCAAACATGTATTTACTTTAGAAATTACCTAGAGTTACCCATAGCCCTCTAAGCTCCATGTACCTATCCAGGAATCTCTTAAAAGACTCTGTCGTATCCGCCTCCACCACCATCGCTGGCAGCCCATTCCGTGCGCTCACCACTCTCTACGTAAAAAAGAAACTTGCCCCTGCCATCTTCTCTGTACCTACTTCCATCTACTTCAAAACTGTGCCCTCTTGTGCATTTCAGCCCTAGGAAAAAGCCTCTGACTATCCATTCGATCAATGCTTCTTATCATCTTGAACACCTCTATCAGGTCACCTCTCATCCTCCGTCACTCCAAGGAGAAAAGGCCAAGTTCACGCAACCTATTCTGTAGGCATTCTCCCCAATCTAGGCAACATCCTTGTAAATCTCCTCTGTGCCCTTTATATAGTTTCTACATCCTTCCTGTAGTGAGGTGACCAGATCTGAGCACAGTCCTCCAAGTGGAGTCTGCAACATTACCTCTCAGCTCTTAAATTCAATCCCATGGTTGTTGAAGGCCAATGCACCATATGCCTTCTTAACCACAAAGTCAATCTGCGTAGCAGCTTTGATTGTCCTAGGGACTCAGACCCCAAGATCCCTCTGATCCTACACATTGCCGAGAGTCTTACCGGTAATACTATATTCTGCCATCATATTTGACCTACCAAAATGAACCACCTCACACTTTCTGGGTTGAACTCCATCTCTACTTCTCAGCCCAGTTTTGCGTCCTATCGATGTCCTGCTGTAACCTCTGGCAGCCCTCCACACTATCCACAACACCCCCAACCTTTGTGTCATCAGCAATTTTATTAACCCATCCCTCCACTTTCTCATCCAGGTCATTTATAAAAATCACTAAGAGAAGGGATCCCAGAACAGATTCCTGAGGCACACCACTGGTCACCACTCTCCATGCAGAATATGACGTGTCTACAACCACTCTTTTCCTTCTGTGGGCAAGCCGGTTCTGGAACCAGAAAGCAAGATCCCCTTGGATATCATGACTCCTTACTTTCTCAATAAGCCTTTCATGGGGTACCTTATCAAATGCCTATACACTACATCTACTGCTCTACCTTCATCAGTGTGTTTAGTCACATCCTCAAAAAATGCAATCAGGCTCATAAAGCACGATCTGCCTTTGACAAAACCATGATGACTATTCCTAATCATATTATGCCTTTCCAAATGTTCATAAATCCTGCCTGTCAGGATCTTTTCCATCAACTTGCCAACCACTGGAAACACTCTAAAGGCCAAGCAGTATCTATGGAAAGAAGTAATTGATGTTTCAAGTCAAATAGAAATGAAAAAGTGAGCAAATATTTTTAATTTGCAAGAGGGTGGGTGAGAGAGTTGGAAGGGCAGAGAGAATGTCTCCTGGGTGAGATCAGGGTTGGATGGTGATTGGATGATTTTGGAGCTGCTGGGTCGATAGAGGACCCAGAGGAGAGGAAAGTTGAGAGGAGAGAAAACAAATGGAACACGTTGAAGCTGTGAAATGGAGAGAGCCACAAAGCAAAGGCAGAATGTTGGAAATGTGCTGTAGATCAGGCTTTTACTCTCAGCAAAGAAAAGACTGTGTCCATTACAGATGGAAAACTTAACAATAGAATTGGTCAGTCTCATAGAAACAATACTGAACAATATAGTGAGTAATCTAGAATGCTGACTTCAATATTGAATCCTAACGGAAGCAAATTACCTAGATGGAAAATGCACTACCATTCCTCAGCCTTGCATTGGGCCTTGTTAGAAAAGTGCAAATTGCCACAGACAATTAGGACAGAGTGGAAATGGAGTGTAGAATTAAAGTGACAGGCAACTGGAAACATAGGGTGACCCTGTGGACTGAATGAAAAGCAGAGACCGTAAGAGCAGAATACACTATTCAGCCTGTCAAGTCTGCTCTGTGCTCTTCCACTCGATCATCAAACCTGTGTTTGGTTTCCCTGTGTGGGGGTGGTGGAGAACAGTACTATACACCAGATTGGAAGGAGTGTAATTGAAGTTTGCTTGTAATTACTTCAGTGTAGTAGACTGCATTTCTCTGCAACTTAAATTGAACATGATTTCTCACATTTTTCACTCCGATTGTTGTGGAACAAGTGAATCTCACACAGTCTGATCTCGGCTCAAACTGAAATACAAAAGAGTGAAAGCACATACCACTAGGCTCAAAGACAGCTTCCATCCCGCTGTTATAAGACTATTGACTTCCCTAGTGCAATAGAATGGACTCATGGCCTCCCAATCTATCCTGCTATGGTCTTGTGCCTTGTTATTCAGCTGCACTGCACTTTCTCTTTAATGGTAACACCTTATTCTGCATTCAGTTTTCTCTCGTACTACCTCAAAGTGTTGTTGTAATGAGTCAATCTGTATGAACAGAACAGTTTTCCACTGTGCTTTGGTGCATGTGATGATGGTAAGATAACTTACCAATTTACAAATTGTCCATCAATATTTAACTTAGTCAGGGTGGAAAAGCCTGTACACAGTGCTGTGGTCCATGCACTCTTTGTACAAAATGTGGTATCTTTTGTACATATTTGGAGATGAGTTACAGATATTCTGTTCTTGCTGCTTGTCTAACCCAACCCAAGGCATATGATGAGCCTATTATGACATGACTTCCCTAAATGACTGTCACATGGAATGAGAGAGAATCTGGCTGGCTGGAGTCAAAACTGACATGCTAAAATGTCATAATGCAATGAAGTAATGAGTTCTTCAGGAACAATTGGGTGCATTCATGAACAATCTGTGTAAATTTTCATGGGGGTAATTCTTTGGAGCTCCCAACCTGACTTGAGACAGCTAGATGAAGCGGAAAAAAATGGGCATTTAACACACTGAGAACCATTTGATGATACATCAAAGAAGCAAGCTGAATGCAGAATACTCACTGAAAAAGAAACAGGCTCAAGTGAGTGTCCAAGAACAGAGAGTAAGTGTAAAGGGGACCCATTAGTTGTAGGGTTGTGCAGCACAATAATATGTAGTGTGCTCCTCCGGCTGCTTCAGGATTAGTGCCTATGGACTTGCGTTTGTTCTCAATGATTTTGCTTGCTTTTATCTTTTGCACGATTTTTTTCCCCCTCTCTCTGCACATTGGGCGTTTGTTAGTCTTTTTTTTAATGTGTGCTTTCAGGTTTCTTATTTTGTGGCTGTCTGTAAGGAGATGAATCTCAAGGTTGTATAACTTATACATACTTCAATACTAAATACTATGAGCACTGTAGTCCACCACATCCATATCAACCATTCACCCGTCTACACAAATCCCATTTGCCTGCTTTAGGATTCTTATGTCTCCATGTCTTGCTTAAAATAATGTTTAAAATTATGAGAGGCATTGATGAATTGGACCCTGTGGACGAAAGAGAACTATTCAGAACTATGCGATAAATCCTATTGCTCAGGGGAGGGTCCAAAACTGGGGAGTAAAGATTTAGGGTGAGATGGGAAAGGGACCTTGGAGGCAATTTTTTCCACACACAGTGGTGAGTATATAGAATGAGCTACTGTAGGATGTGGTTGGTTTAAGAATTACTTGGATAGGCACATGGAAGGGTGGGGCTTGGAAGGATATGGGTCGAATGCCGGAAATTGGGACAAGTTGGGTGGCCATGGTTGCCATTGACTCGAGCTAAAGTCCCGTGTTGCTCTATAATGTGCCTGTCCCAACAGTCCCTTAAATGTATCTGATTGTGTGACTTCCTTTCGGCAACAACATCTATATACTACTAAAACTTTCATGCTCTGTTTGTCTGTTTGTGACCTCCAATTAGTGCAAATGGTGCACCACAGCAACACTATTTTTGGCTAAGTCGACTTAAAATACGCTAACTTACAGAATGCAGGTGAAGTTCAGGGTTATATATTCCTATAAAATTGCTCACTTGCCAAAATCAACAGCTCCGCTTTGACCCAAGATCCGATGTCAGCCACGATGGAAGCTGCGACGCGACACCACAACACATGCACATAGCCAGCCTCAGCAGCGACACCAGCTGGAGCAAAAGGGCACAGCAGCTCTATTTCGAGCACTACTAATCACTGTCAGCATGTGCAGGATTGGGACCGATCAAACTGCCACCCATCAATAAGAGATAATTAATCTTACTGTAATGACGTACTTCGAGACACCCATCAAACCCTTTGCTGCAGTCAAAGGACAGCAGTGACTATATCACGTCCACTTAGGAGAGCACCAACCATGTCATCAAGAATAATCAGCATCCTGGAGGCTCTGGTGTTACTGTTTCATATCTTCTATCCAGCATTAGCGTAAAAAAAGATATGGTCAGCCTAATTATGCCACGTGGAAAGAGAAGGGGGACATTATGGTCAAGAGATGTCGCCAAACGTCATCAGGAAGCGGCAAGGAAAGGGAAAGAACAAGAATTGGATGAGGCCAGGGCCGTGCAACTCCAGGATCAAAGATTCAGGACAAAAAAGATGAGAGAAGAAGAGACAGGAGGAGAGACATGCACGTCTCCAAAATGACAAAAACTGGCATAGAAGGAGGAGAGAGGAAGAGACAAAGGAGCTGAGAAATCCATGTCTCCAGGATCAGAGACAAAGAATAAACAGCAGAAGAGATGAAGAGACAGCGGATGAAAGGACTGCACATCTCTAGAATGACAACGAGAGGCACAAGGGTGGCAGATCAACCAGAAATTATGCCATCAAAAGTGTCCTTGTTAAACGAGGAGGAGCTATAGTTGCCTTACTACACATTGTTCTTCTTTAATAAACTGAGGTTTTCTTCTTCAATTTCCAAAGCAAAGCAATATCAATAGCATTCAGGAAAATGTCATGTTCATTCTGGTCACATCAGACTGCACTACCCTTCTCTCAAAGGATGCCCTAACGGGTCACCCTGTTGTCTAGTTGTAGATAACAATAACTCTCTGTAGAAAATCATGTCCTTCAGTTCCCTTTTATTACTGCCTTAAATTGATGCCCTTTTTTAGGCTGTGTCATCTTTTCAAGATAAAAACAATTCAGAAGATCACAGTGTCTGAGATGGGAGAGTTGTGACTGAGTGTTTCAAGAAAGAGTTGCTACATAGTTGAGGAATAGCCGGATATGTGGTGAAATCTGTGGAAAAAATGGGATTGACCCCCAATTGGGAAGTAATAATTTGGTATTTAAAAATATGCTTTTTTTAATGGGAGGAGTAGGATTACAGGGCATGATGCAGGAAAGGAGGGATTAAAAGGACATTTTTAATCCCTCCTTTCCTGCATCATGAAGATGCTGGAAAACGTCAACAGGTCAAGTGGGAAAGCTCTTTGTGGAGAGAGAAACAATTAGCAATTCATCTGAAACAGGAAATGTCAGAAAGCAGGAATGGTGAAAGTTGCAGAGGAGGAAGGGAGCTGAGGCAAACAAAGGGAACGTCTGTATTGGGATGAAGAAAATGATATCTGCTAACATAGTGGTTAAGTCAACTTTAATATCATCATTTAGTCGAGCCAGTCAGAACTCTTCTCTGTATGTCTTATAAAGATTAGCTTTATATGTCACAGGTACACTGAAACACACAGTGAAATGTATTATTTGTGTTAAAGACCATCACAGTCCAAGATGCGCTGAGGGCAACCCACAAGTGTCGCCATGCTTCTGGCGCCAACATAGCATGCCCACAATTTACTAATACTAACCTGTACGTCTTTGAAATGTGGGAGAAAACCAGAACACCTGGAGGAAACACACATGGTCACAAGGAGAATGTACAAGTTCCTTACAGACAGCTGCAGGAACTTAATCCCAATCTTGTAGCTAGAGTTGTAAAATGTTACACTAACCACCACGCTACTGTGCAGTCCGACTTAACAATAAGGTTCTTGTTGCAAAAGATGTTTAATATTGGGTTGGCTTTTGAATAAGAAAGAGTAGAAAAGTTGAAGCAGTTAGAATTATGTTGGGGTGAATGAGGAAGAAATAAGAGCAGTGAGGGAGAAATTGAGGAAACGAGTTTAATAAACAAGAAAGGTTGAGTAATCTGCTCGAGAACAATTTGGGTGATTCGGGCATTCTGGCGGAAAGAAAATGCAGAATACAAGAGAAACTGTTGTGTGATTAAAACTTTAGGAAAATCAATGAACTTGCCTCCTATGATTCCATAGCATAAAGGATTAATATGTTCCCATTTGGTTTTGTGTTCTGAGATGACTGATAAGGCCAGTGTAGGAACTGTAGGATCTTCCATAAGTAGGGTATGAAGTATTTGATGGATAGGTATTTGCAAGGTTGTAATCTTCTTCTGTCATCTACCCTGCTCCTGATACATGGACCCAAAGTTTTCAATACCATTCCCAATACAGTATTCTTTTATTTAGGGCAGTGATGCCAGGAGCCAGCAGGGATATTGCTTTGACTGTGTCCTTGAATCATGTGTTTAATTGTTACAAAAAATACACAATCTGACGCACTTGCATCTTTGTGGCAGATTCAGGTATGTTATATCTGTTACTCACCCAGTGCATCTTCAGTTGACTATCCCTAATCAGGCCCTCCCTATCTATCAAAATACTTACAGACTTTAACTCCTTTGGCTTTTGCCAAAAGATGGATTCTTTTCATCTAATTAATTAATCATTTTCTCTAATGATATCACTGCCATCCTGTTTTCAAGCTAAATTTGCATGACCAATAAGGAACGAGTATCAGGTACTGATTTCCTGACAAATTCTTCTGACTTCTGGCAGCAGCCTTGAGTTGAGGAACTTATCCTCCAATTCTGGTCTTTATTTACTTGAAACAGAAAAAGATACCTTATTTTGTTAAAGTGCACATACAGAATACAGCTTCACATTCTGAGAAGAAAACTTGTACAGTATGCTTAGGTGTCTGGTATGTAAAATAGCAGGTTCAATATTTTCTATAGCTGGCATATCTGCTCAGGAATATCTTTGTCACCTACTTGTAAAAGAGGCAACATGGTCATCCTGTCATAGTGAGATTGACTGAAAGCCAAGATTTGTCACCATATTTCTGGCGCTGAAGATTGTCACATAATCCATTCTGTATTTCTTCTATTTTTATGAATGAAGTATATTTATAAAATGAAAAAGCTTCATATTTTAAATTGCATCTGGCACCTGGACCGTGCCAGAGGTCCTGTCACTCAGTGTCAGTCTCTTACCATTTATTATATTGCTTTTTTTTTAAAAGGATGAGTGTATTTTTGCCTATTTTGTCACCAAAATTTTTAATGTATTTCAGAAGGATTCTCACATACTGAGCAGTTTCTGGATGCATTTTTATTCTGTTTAAAAGGATGTCATTCCACTTCCAATGTTAATTTCAAAACAGTCCAGGCTGGATTGTTTAGCTGTTTTGTGAGCAGTTCTTATTTTTAAAAAAAGCAAAATCCAGGCACTCAGTCCTCTACATTCAGCAGAAAGGACTGATGCTGCTTTAGGATCATCAGTGATTTTGTACTGTTTCACTTATAGTTAGTTGTTTCTTTTTCTATTCTTAATGGTGTTTTAAGTTGTCTTTTATTGGCTTTTAAAAGTTTCCAAATCCTCTAACTTCTCACTATTTTCCTTCTCTTTTGCTTTTGTGTTGTCTTGGACTTCCCTTGTCAGCCACAGTTGCCTCATCCTCCCTCCCTTTAAGAATACTTCATCTTTGGAATACAGTATCTCTAAAGTATCCCGTGTCTTTGGAATTGCCCCCAGAACCTCCAGCCAGTGCTGTTCTGTTGCCCCTGCTGGTATCCCCTTCCAATCATCATTGGTCAGCTCCTCTCTCATGTCTCTAATTTCCTTTACTTCACAGTGAAGAACCCTTGTTTCTTTGGCTGCGCAAGTCTAGGGAAGACTACCTCTGGCCCTCCCAAACTCATGAGACCTGGTTTGTATGGATGCTGTGTCACTTGCTACCGTGTTACAAATTAATGCCTCAAAATAACAGACAGAACACTGCATACGATTAAAGGAATTATGTTTATGGATCTTAACTAAACGGTTAGTGAAGAATAACAAAAAAAGGGCACATTCTAATTAAGTCAAATGTGCACAAGTTGGAGCTCATCTTGAACTTCTCTGTCACTCACACTCTGAACCCGCAGTCAACATGAATGCCCACACCACCTTCCGAACGTCACTCGCAATCCATCACAAACAAACGGGTCTCCTACTGGATTGTATGCTACGACCGGTTCTCCCCACTGTCTTCTCCCTTCATCTCCTCTCGAACAAAAGCTCCAAGCCCAACCTTAGTGTCCCTCATCAGAGAAACCTCCCCTTAATGCAGCAATCCTAATTGGATGGCTCACATTTCTCCTCATCTCTCATCTTCAACAATAACTCAAACACAAGCTGAAAACAAGCAGCTCTCGCAGAACCGCACAAAGTGAAATACATACATCTGACTTTAGCTTCTCCCTCTCAAACTCCAGGGTGAATTCGATCATTGTTATAATCACAGTCTCCCAAGGGTTCCTTTACCTTAAGCTCCCTAATCAAATCTGGTTCATTACACAACACCCAATCCAGAATTACCTTTCCCCTAGTGGGCTTAACTGCAGGCTGCTCTAAAAAGCCATGTTGTAGGCATTCTACAAATTTCCTTATTTGGGATCCAGCATCAATCTGATTTTGCAAATCTACACATACCTGCATATTTTAAACCCCCTGGACTATTGTAACATTGACCTTATCACATGCCTTTTCTATATTCTGTCGTTAAGGACTGCTATCACTTAGAACATGCCCACTTCTCATTGCTACCATTGAGGATGAGGTACAGGAGCCTGAAGACACACATTCAACATTTCAGGAAAAGCTTCTTTCCCTCTGCCATCAGTTTTCTGAATGAATAATGAACCTATGAATACGACCTCAGTATTTATTTTTCCTTTCTTTTTGCACTACTTAATTTAAATTTTGATATATACAGTATATATTTACTGTAATTTGTAGTTTTTATTATTATGTATTGCACTGTACTGCTGTTGTGAAACAACAAATTTCACAACATATACCAGTGATATTAAACCTGACTCTGATTCTGAGGTGCAGCAAGCCATTGAAAAAGCTCCCCAAGGCCTCTGAGTCAGTGTTGAACTGTTAACAATAGCAGTAACATTGCTCAGTCCCTGTTCTATGCCATAAATTTGGAAAGCTTGGATTCCTAGAGAAGTTGATCACTTTTCTGCCCATCGTTCAAGTTCTTGATGCATTAACTTAGTTTCTCAACGTCTGCTAGATGCATCTGCCATTTTCAGTGCAGGTGAAGCATTTGTTTCTGATCCGAATGTGGGAGGGCTGAGAAGACAAAGGAGAATGTACAGTACATCTGAGGCAGCACAAGCCTGTAGAACAAGTTTGCAGTTCGTTTCTGTGCACAGATCAAATTTGTATTACTTTTTCACTCCCAACGGGTTTCAGGACAAGCATTGGAAAATTTTGTGTAATCTAAACAAATGATATCTAATCCTTTAATTAGGCTGTTGAAATGGCAGGTGCATAGTAAATGTAAGTCATATTTTCAAAAGTTAAGTTGTATTAACAATTCTAGTTTTCTTTGAAGAATAACTTTATGTCCTTTATAGAAAAGTTCATCTTAATCTCACAGCCTACCACATTATAAACTTGCACTGTACTTTATTGCACTTTTATAACTGGCACTGTACTTTCTTGGTAGCCGTTACACTTTATTCTGCATTCTGTTATTGTTTTGCTTTGTTCTGCCTCGATGCACTGTGTAATGATCTGATGTGCACGAGCAGAATGCAAGACAAGCTTTTCACTGTATCTCAGTGCATGTGACAATAATAATCCAATTCCAATTTCAAATGCTTTCTGCTCAATTGAGATTATTATTTCAGGAGTTAGTTTCTCATTTACAAATTCTTAATTGAAACTTCTAGAACTTTGTTAATGTAGAAAAATGCCAAAGTGCTTCCTAGACGTAACGAGTAAATTTGAACTGAGCAGAGGAAGTTGTTTAAGTAAAGTGGTGAACCATTTGGAAAGCCAATGACTTTAAGGGAAGGATTCTGAAGAAAAGATGTCAGTGTTGATATGTGTGAGCCGCACAAGTTGATGAAAGTGACAAAATCTTCTATACTGTTGTTAACATGGCAAAAATGTCTCAGTGCTTCACAAATACTATTTAAAAAGTCACAGTGAATATGAAAATATCATAGCAAATAAGGCTATGTGACATAATGCAGAATTAGTCCATTCAGCCCATTGAGTCTGCTCAAATGACTAAGAAATTGGTTAAAGACAAGTTTTAAGGAATGTAAAGGATTAAAGGTAGTGCGTTTAAAGAAATCAGTGGATTTTCACCTCAGTACTTGAATGATTTGCTGTCAGTGTTTGGAAGAGCAATCTAGTCTCTTGGATGTGCACAGTAACACCTTGAAACTTACTATATCCTAGGAGCTACTTTTCAATCCAAACTTCTGTCATGAAATTCATCACCATTTGTTGTGTCTTTAGCAATCTAAAATTTTGTAGATGAAGACCTCACCCGACAGAAAGTTCATGGTAAACACAGTACCTCTACCTGCCTTTAGGCCTTTGGAATACAAAGGCTGCATCAAATCATCAGAGAAATGCAGTTTATGTTATCTCTGTAAAATCCTCCGAACCTATTGGCAGAGTGTTTATCACATACAAATGTGTGTATGACACATACAAAAGGACAGTGTGCCAAATTTATGTAATAAATTTCTAGACCTGCTGTCACTGGCATGGCCTGTATTATTGCCCTTTAACTGAGTAACCATTTTGAAGGCATTTAAGAGTCATCCACAAAGAGAAGTCTGGAGTTCTTTTCAGTTCAGGCCAGGCTAAGTTTTTTAAAAAAGGCAGAGTTTACAGTAGTTTGATACCCTCAGTAAATATACCCAGTAACCTCTAGTTCCAATGCTAAATCTGAGTCTGTAGCAGCAAAAGATGACCTGGTGGACAGAAGAATGAATTGCATAATCGCTCATTGCCTCTGAGGAGAAATGCAGAAATGGGCTATCCCCACCATCTCATGAGATTTCCTGTGCTGTGACTGGCTCAAAGTGAAGAAGGAGCTTTGGGTTGGTATAGAAAGCATCAAGTCCCTTTGCTGTGAATGTGCAGGAACAGATTAAATAGTGGAAGGAGTGTACAACTTCCCAAACAACTCCTTGTGCCACCTGTAGAAGAGGCCTCTCAGTTTAGTTCTAGCACATTAACAATAACCTTTGTCTCTTTTTGCTACTGCTGGGTACTAAACCTTTTTGTACAAGACTTATTGAAGGATATTTAAAATCAAATGTAATATACTCTTAAACATAAACCTGAAATAAAAATGGAAATTGTTGGAAGGAACCCAGCAGGCTAAGCACCATTTGTAGAGAGAAAAATAAACATTAAACACAAGAAAATCTGTAAAGGCTGGAAATCCAAAGCAACACACGCAAAACGCTGGAGGAGATCAGCAGGCCAGGCAGCAACTATGGAAATAAATAGATAGTCAATGTTTCGAGCCAAGGACAGAAGAGGAAGGGGGAAGAATATAAAGGTGGGAGAGGGGAAGGAGGATAGCTGGAAAATGGTGGGTGAAGCCAATGGGTGGGAAAGAAAGAGCTGAAGAGGAAGGAATTTGATCAGGGAAGAGAGTGAACCATAGGAGGAAAGGAAGAAGGAGGGAACCTGGGGAAATAATAGATAGGTGAGAAGAAGTAAAAGGTGAGAGTGGGGAAAAAAGGAAGGGGATGGGTGGAATTGGTTTACCAGAAGGAGAAATTGATATTCATGCCACCAGGTTGGGGGAAAAAAAACATTTCAGGTTGATGCACCATCAATAACTCACTCTGAGACGTGAAGGTGAGATACTGGCTTTTATTGACTGGAAGAAGGAACAAGCAGTGAGTGACCACCATACTACATCCTGGAGACTGAGGGGCCGGGCTCTGGCCTCAATCGCCTTTATCCAGGGGTCTGTGGGAGGAGCCACAGGAGCAGTCAGCAGGGGGCATGTCCAGACAGGTATATGTAGTTCACCACACAGGTTAATGGCCTTTCATTAGAACTGGTGAACTTAAACTTCTCATGATTCTATGAAAAATAGCAAAGCAAAGTTTAAAGCAACTTAATGCATTTGAATGGGTGAAGACAGGATAGATAACATTTATAGAGTGGCCATAAACAAGAACAAGGTCACCAAATGGTTTAGTGCTCTTGTGTTGTGACCTTTCCTCTAATTTTGTGTTAACATGCTTCCATATCTATACATAGCATGGTGAAACTAAACAGTCAGAGAGGGCTGTAAACAGTCAGCATTGCATAATCTTTCTGATGCAGTATCAGAAAGTATATACAGTGCTGTAAAGGCACCAACAAAAATTACAGATAACTTAATATAATCTTAAATTTAAATATTTCACAACCTTGGAAAAACCTGTCTTGCATCCTCTTCATACAATTCATTACACAGTGCACTGAGGTAGTACAAGATAAAGCAGTAACAGAATGCAGAATAAAGTGTTACTGTCACAGAGAAAATGCAGTGCAGATGGATAATAAGGTGCAAGGTCACCTTGTGAGATCAGAGGCCATTTTTTCGTACTAGAGGCCTTTTCAATAGTTTTAGCATGACAGAAGCTGTCCTCAAACCTGGTGTTGTGTGCATGTATCTTTTGCCTGGTGAGAAGGGGAAGAAGAGAGAATATCTGTGTGGGGTAGAGTCTTTGATCATGTTGCTTTATCGAGACAGTGAAAAGTGTAAACAGAGTCCACAGAGGGGAGGCTTCCATCTACTTTCACATTTTAGTTCTGATTCTTGATCTTTGTTATACTTTAGATATATTTTACTAATTTATTGCTTTTATTTTTTGATTCTGCTCTGGTCAGAAGTAACATGGAGTCTGTCTCACTTCAGACAGAAGATTGTGGCCCAGCTGAAGAGGGCATTGCCGCAGGACTGTTCTTCCTTCGAGTGAATGGAGCTTTCCATGATGGTAAGAACAGCATCTTCTACAGAATATTACAATAGAATTGATTTGAGAGTCAAAGCAGCAAGTGGCAGATGGAATATAGTGTAGGGAGGAGTATGTTCATGTAGAAGAATGGGGTGGTAGAAGGAATAAAGATGTACACTATCTTCTAAAGGGAAAAGAAAATTCAAATTTCAAAGGTGTAATGGGGCTTGGGAGTACTCATGCAGAATTCCCTACATGTTAACATGCAGGTTGAGTTGGTGGTATGGAAATCAAATGAAATATTGGCATTCATTTTGAGAAGACTAGAGTGTAAGGGCAAGGACATGATGCTAAGGCTTTATTTATCATAGGCCAGACCCCACTTGGAGTATTGTGAGCAGTTTTGTGCCCCTTATTTAAGAAATATGAGCCAGCATTGGAGAGGATCCAGAGGAAGGTCATGGAAAGGTCAATGTGTATGGAGCGAATTATGGCTCAGGGCCTATACTCATTGGAGTTTAGAAGAATGTGCAGGGTATCTCATTGAAATATCAAACATTGAAACCCCTAGATAGAGTGGATGTGGAGAGTATGTTTCCTGTAGTAGGGCAGAGTCTAGCTGCAAAATAGAGGGACATCTATTTATAACAGAGATGAACAGGAATTTCTTTAGCCAGAGGATGGTGAATGTGGGGAATTCATTGCGACAGACTGCTGTGGAAGCCAAGTCATTTGGTATATTTAAAGCAGATGTTAATCGGTTCTTGATTAGTAAAGGTATAAAAGGTTATGGGGAGAACGCCGGAGTATGGAGTTGAAAGGGATTGTAATCAGCCATGATACAATGGCGGAGCAGACTGGATGGCCTAATTCTGCTTTGATGTCTTGTGGTCTAATGTCTTGAAAGGGTGAAGAAGGTGGGAACAAATGCCTTGTGGAGTGAGATTTTAGTGTTAACAAAATTTGTGACGGTGTTGAAGGTTTTTTAAATATATAAAGAGGTAGAGAAGCTGATGGATGTGCGAGGAAGAGCAATTTATAGACAATGTCTGATATAATCTAAAATTTTGCCACAAATGAATGGGAGGATGAGGTGAGAAGAGACTGGAGGGTATTACAGAGCTATGATGTGGAAAAGGTAGGAGGTTTGAGGGTGCGTTTTTAAATTCAGTGCATTTAGCAACTGTGACAGTGTAAAGTTAAAGGATAGGTTTTTTTTATACAGCGTGATGGGTGTAAGGGACATAATGCTAGGGTTGCTGGTAGAGGCAGTTAGGGACATTTAAGAATTTCTTGGATAAGATCATGGGTAATAGAAAATGGAGGGCTATGTGGGAGGGAAACATTAGATTGATCTTAGAGTAGGTTAAATGTTGGCACAGCATTGTAGGCCAAAGGGACTGCATTGTGCTGTACTGTTCTATGTTCTACGTTCTAAGTGGAGGGCTAAGAAGATTCTGTGGGATGCAGCTTAATTCATGCAGAGTCTTGATCCAAAGAATTAACCTTTTGCCTCAGCAAGGCTGCTTGACTTCTAAGTTTGTGGGCTTTTTTTCACTCCATGTGCCAGTCTCTATGTCTGTTGGTTAACTGGGTTTTGGAAATTCAAGTAATATTTGGACGAATCAAGTTCAGGTTTGGCTAAAGAAGTATGACCATATTTGGAGTATTGTGAACAGTTTGGGGCCCCTTATCTAAGAAAGGATGTGTCAACATTGAAGAGGATTCAGAGGAGGTCCATGAGAATGATCCTAGGAATGAAAAGATTAACTTATGAGGAGTGATCGATGGCTTTGGACCTGTACTTGTCGGAGTTTAGAAGTATGGGGGGGATCTGATTGAAAATCTGATTATCTTGGCTTTCCAATATTTGATTAGAGAGGAGGTGAAGATAATATTTTAAATATTGGGACAGTCTAACACCAGAGGTTCTAGACTCTGAATAGAAGGATGATCTATTAAAACAGAAATGAGGAGTTATTTCTTTGGCCAAAGGATGGTGATATCTGTGGAATTCATTGCCACAGAGAGCTGTGGAGGCTATGTCATTGGGTACATTTAAAACAGTGGTTGATAGGTTCTTGATTAGTAAGGGCATTAAAGGTATCAGTGCGAAGGCAGGAGAATGGGGTTGAAAGGGAAAATAAATCAGTCATGATGGAATAATGGAGCAGACTTAATGGGTTGAATGGCCAAATTCTGCTAAAATGCCTAATTGTTTTATGGGACTGAGTTCAGAAGCAATTGCTGGAAAGAGCAGGGAATAGGTTCCAAAACCTTGCAATAAAAAAGTTCAATTTAATCATCTTACTTTGCTTTGTTTATAGTTACATTTTGTTATGTATTACTGCCCACTTGCCAATATTTTGCTGTGTAAACCACATTATTTTCTGCTGTGTGTCTGAAGGGGTTTGATAGAGTTGTACTTTGCCTAACGGATTAACAAATGAGGGATGCTAACGACCACTCCCTCTGTATGCAACAGCAGGAAGCATGTCCTGTCCCGAATGCTCAGCTGTGCCAAACTTGTTTTAACACTACAGGGGAAATTTTTCAAGAGTACTACCTATCAGCACTTTTCTTTAAAAAAAATAAAATGTTTCACAGAAAAAGGAACAAAACAGAAAAGCTGGGCTGGCCTCATAGCAGTTAGCGCAATGGTTTATAGTGCCAGCTGTAAGGTCAGTGTTCAATTCCCGCTGCTGTCTGTGAGGAGTCTACATTCTCCCCGTGACCCTGTGGGAAAACAGAATGAATCAGATTGAAGGTTGGACCTGTAGGTGGGCACACAGTTAGAAAACAAAGGACCAGTCATTAAAACTGAGGTGTGTCAAAGCTGAAAATACTTAAGTAGAACAGAGAGCATCATAATCGTCTCTGGTCTGTTGAAGATTTCTAGCACTTATTTCCATCTTAAATTTCTGCATTCATAAGTTTTTTTCCCTTTTATATTGTTTTTATGATGTGTGATTTTTAACATTTTAAATAGTGAAAGATGAAGACCTACAAATGTCTCTGGCTGAATACCTTCGCAACGTTCTGCACCTTTGTGGAACAAAGGTCATGTGTCACGAAGGAGGCTGTGGTTGCTGTGTTGTGGTCGTTGAATATGATGACCCCTTGAAACCTGGGAAAAGAATGATCAAGTCAATTAACTCTGTAAGCCACTGACTTAAATATTTTTCCTCTGCTGCTTTCTTTTCAGTTGGCAATATTGTCTGTTTTTAATATAGTTCTTTCAGACAACATTTTTAACCTCTCCAGTTGTGATGAATTTGGCTATATGTGGACATCCAGTAATTCAGTGCAGAAAGTATTGATCTGTCCTTTTTGAATCAATGCAAGTAAGCATGGATAAAAGCATTCTGCTGGCACACTTTCAGTTTATTGTGATAGGGTCTTTTAATATTTGTGATGAGATAAAAAAGTTTGTACATCTGATGCAAAAGATGAAATTCCATGTTGAAAGTTCAAGGGCAACTTTTTAAAAGCAGTTTAGTTGAGCTCATTAAAGCTTAGTTCTTGCAGAGTTTGATTTAGTGGGTGTAATTTTCTGGTATTAAGATAGTGATAAGAGTAACGTCTTCATCCAAAGTATAGTGAACCTTTGGAAATCTATACCCATCAAGGTTGGGGAATCTCAGTCTTTGAATAAATTAGAGATAGAGATGCTTAATTCTTGGATATTAAGTGAATTAAGGAATTTGTAGTTTGTATGCAAAAATGATACTTATTCTGGAACAGTCGTCTGAATAAGATATAGTTGATATCCAGTGACTAGAATATAAAAACAGAGATGTAATGTTAAGGATTTATAAGGCACTGGTAAGACCTCACTTGGAGTATTTGGAGCAGTTTTGTATCCCTTGTCTAAGAAGGATGTGCTAACATTGGAGAGGGGTCAGAGGAGGTTCACATGAGTGATTCCAGGAATGAAAGGATTACCACATGAGGACCTATTGATAGCTCTGGGCCTGTACTCACTGGAATTCAGAAGATTAAGGTGGGGGGTGGGGGATCTCATTGAAACCTATAGCAAGTTGAAAGGCCATGATAGAGAGAATGTGGAGAAAGTGGGAGAGACTATGGCCAGAGGACACAAGATCAGAATAGTGGGACATCCATTTAAAATGGAGATAAGGACGAATATCTTTAGCCAGAAGATGGTGAATCTGTGGAATTCATTGCTACAGACAGCTGTGAAGGCAAAGTCATTAGGCGCATTTAAAGCAGAAGTTGATAGGTTTTTGATTAGTCAAGGTGTCAAAGGTTACAGGGAGAAGGCAGGAGAATGGATTTGAGAGGGGTAATAAATCAGCCATGATGAAATGGCAGAGCAGAATCGATGGTCTGAATGGCCTTATTCTATCTTATGGTCTATATATTATGGGGATTTTTCTGCTTTTAATGCGATACGTTGCTCCATTTTTTTTGAGTTGTAGAATTTCAAACATTTTTTAAAATTGAATCTCATGAGGATCGATATTCCCTTTGTGAAAACATCCTTTGCCTTATTTATCTTGGTGTTTTAAAAGGAGGTTGTTACCATCTGCTACAATCACTGTGTTCATTAACTGTGAGGCTGCAACGTCAGTAAATGAGCACGAGCACAAGGAAACAAGATCACGAGTGGACCACTAGTCCCCTCAAGCACGCCTTGCTATTCAACACATTCACGGCTAAACTGCGCTGCTGTCAATACATTGTGTATTTCCCCAGAACCCTTAACTCTTCCTTAGTCTTTCAAATATCTATCATCACTTTAAATAAATATAATGATCATGTTTATTGGCAAGTTCTTGGAAATCTTGTGATTTTTGATTTGGGATAATACATAAAATGCTGGAGGAGCTCAGCAGTTCAGGCAGCATTTATGGAAATGAATAAACAGTCAACATTTCAGGTCCTGTCAAAGGGTCTTTGCCCAAAATGTCATTCATTTCCATAGATGCTGTCTGATCTGCTGAGTTCCTCCAGCAATTTGTGTGTGTTGCTTTGGAGTTCCAACATCTGCAGAATTTCTTGTATTTAATTTGGTATGTTCAGTTAGTCCAAGAACAATATGGAAAACTGTAATTCCAACAAATTATTATCCCAAGTGATTTTGTCTGTACAAAATGGATAGTCGCACAATGAGGTAAAGCAGCCAATATAATCAAAGACATTTCCCACTCTGGACACTTTCCCTTCTCCCCTCTCCCATTGGGCAGAAGATACAAAAGCCTAAAAAATGACTTCAGTCTGCTGCCACTTTACCCAAGTGAACAAAATCCAAAATACAACTCTGGATGGACCTAATTACTACATTGTGAATTTTCAGGCTTGATTTTGACTTCTATGCATTGTATGCTCCAGCAAAAAATATGAGGAAACAAATAGTAAATGTTCATAAACTCAAATTCTGGATTCTGCAAATTCTGGAAATCCAGCTGAACACATACATACAAAATCCCACATTCCTCCAGCATTTTGTTGCAAATAATAAAGTGTAATTTTTGTGGTGTTTAATACTGCTTTTATTGAATTTTTGTGAAATAATAAAGTGCAAATAATAATGTATGTAACGTTCTCCTTCGCGTGTAAGTGATAACGTCGAATTTAACGTCGAGATAAACCACAGTCAATGAAACCAGATCGCAGTAAGATTAACCATTTACTGTTCACTCTTCACATTAACATATGGTGAAAACTGTTGATAAAACAATACAAGATTGATACAGTATTTGTTCCTTCCTTAATATCACATTTCAAGTGTAAATACTTGCAAAGGTGACTATAACTACATTACACTAAGGTGCAGCATACAGGGAGAGTTTACCTGCTCCATTGACTACTTTAAATACACTTCCATGCAAACTATCCGCGACTCTTTAACTAACGAAAGCATAAACATTATCTACCGTCGTTACTTCTAACAGGATCGGCATTAACATCTTAGTTCAATATATCGATTATCTATTAACTTACAGCGTTGCTCTCACTGTGATTTCTCATGCCTGCAAACTGCTTCTGCTCAGGTGAGCCTCGTGGAAAGCCCCCACCCTCGCGCTAATTTCAAACCGGTGTTTTCCCACAAGACGCAGCGAAACCGGATGTGACGTCATCGCATGCCGATATATTTTACATGCAATGAATATACTTTAAACACTCCTAATTCTAACTAGAAAATACTATTGAATGAATTACTAAGCGAAAATATTATAAACTAAATAACTGTCGTAAAGACAGCACAATGTACCTTTCTTAACCTTGCATATGGATTTGTTTCTGGTGCATGCTCTTTTGCAGTGTTTGTTTCCAATTGGATCCCTGTTGTCACTGAAGAACCATCATGTCATTACAGTAGAGGCACTGGGATCTGTAAAGAAGGGCTTGCACCCAATTCAGCAGCGGCTGGCTGATTACAATGGAAGCCAGTGTGGCTACTGCAGCCCAGGTTTTGTCATGCAAATGTATGGGTAAGTGCAGAGCGCAAAATATTTTAGATCTGTACCTAAGAATATTTACTTATTTATTGAGATACAGCACAGAATAGGCCCTTTTGGCTCTTCAACCCATGCCGCCCAGCAATCCCCTGTTTTAATTCTAACCTAATCACCAGACAATTTACAAAGCCCAATTAACCTACCAACCAATACGTCTTTGGACTGTGGGAGGAAACTAGAGTACCTGGAGGAAATCCATGTGGTCATAGGGAGAACATATAAACTCCTTACAGGCAATGGCAGAATTGAACCTGGGTCGCTGGATTTATACAACATTGTGCTAACCACTACGATACCATGCCACCCTGTTTATGTGGCTATAGTTAACTTTAGGGTTCAGCATGCAATGTTGTGGACACCTAAGCAACTTTTAGAATAGTAAGCACAGCAACATGGCGGCTAGTAGAACACTTTACAGTGCCAGCAATCATGAATTGGGGTTCGATTCTCGCCTGTGTATGACTGCAAGGGTGCTTCAGTTTCCTCCCATATTCCCAGACGTACAGGTTAGGGTAGTAAATTGTGGGCATACTATGAGGCTGCCAGAAGTGTAGTGACACTTTCAGGCTGCCCTCAGCACATCCTTTGACTGTGTTGAGCATTGACACAAACAAAGCGTTTCACTGTACAGTACTGTGCAAAAGTCTTAAGCATCCTAACCAGATGTACATGACCAAGACTTTTCCACAGTAATATACTTGTGACAAATAAAACTCATCTTTTATTTATCTTTAATAATGGTGATCTTATTGAAATGTTTAAAATTCTTAAGTGAATAGGTACAGATTAAAATGTTTAAAACAGTGAGAGGGTAGATGTTAGTTTGTTGTTCCCTTAGCTATGGTGTCTAGAACAGGGGTGGACAAACTTTTTGACTTGTGGGCCACAAAGGGTTCTAAAATTTGACAGGGGGGCCGGACCAGGAGCAGATGGACGGAGTGTTTTGGTAATACACCTCATAAGAGAAAATAAAATATCATGGGATATGTAGAAAACATGTGCTTTAATTTCAATTGAAAATGAACAAATGCATTATAACAAAATATCTGTCTTTGAAGTCCCATGGTATTTAGCTATTTATTGAAATGACTTTTAAAACACTGAAAATTAAATGAATAAAATACAGCTTTTTTAATAGTAACAGTTATTATTTTAAAGCACTGAAAATTCTGTTATCCTTCAAGATATTATCATCATCACTCTCCTCCTGACTGTCTTTATTTCAAAAACGGTAGGAGATGCAGGTCTACTTGTCCTGCTCCTTCTTATTCAATTGTCCCCTGTGCCAAAACTCAACAATGACCAGCACAAAGACAGAACAATGACAGCGCGCCAGTATGCGGAGCGCATTATTTGATCTGGAGCACATTTTTTATTTTGAGAACGTACGTGCACCTGCGCACTACTCATGTCCATCACTTAACAGAAATGACATGTAACATGTAAGGCTTATTGGAAAAAAATATTTTCAAATGCATTTTTTTACATAACACAACGAAGAAACTTATTTTTAATTTCAGTGGGAACAGTGTTGTTGGTCTCCCTCTTTAGTCAGCGCATCAAAGTCTGGATTTAGTTTTGTTGTGGCGATTCTCAGGAAGGATCTGAGGTGTTGGTCAGTTAACTTGGATCTGTGGCTGGCTTTGTTGATGTTCATGACGCTGAACGCCTGTTCACACAAATAGGTCGAGCCGAACAAAGAGTAAAGCGCAAATGTGGAGTAATACGCTGCACCTCAACAAAGGTCAATGTATATAGAGTGCGTCATCTATTGGGAAAACGCCAGAATTGCGGGGAAAAACGTTAACAAGGTTTATTAATATAATTTCATCAAGTTCTGCGGGCCGGATTAAAAAGCTTAACGGGCCACATATGGCCCGCGGGCCGTAGTTTGCCCATGCCTGGTCTAGAACCATTATTTCCAGAATGCAAAAAAAATAGCAGGAGTCAGCTAATGGCTTCTCCAAGTCTACTTCACATTCAGTATGACCATGGCTCAGTTGTGCCATGCCTCAACATCTCACCCTCAATTCTTGTATGCAGAGCACCTGTAATACACATACGCTTTGCAGAACCAGCAATCACCAATCGAGGCTTGATTCCTGCTGTTGTCTGTAAAGAGTGTGTATATTCTCTCTGTGATCATGTGGGTTTTCTCCAGTACTCTATCAAATTCCAAAGGTAAGGATTATTAAATTGTGGACATGCTATATTGATGCTGGAAGCATTGCTGACAATTGTGAGCAGCCCCCAGCATGATCCTCACTGATTTGATTTGGTGCAAATGATGCATTTCATTGTATATCTTGATGTACATGTGACAAATAAAGCTACACACACAAAATGCTGGAGGAACTCAACAGGACAGGCAGCATCTACGGAAAAAAGTACAGTCGACGTTTCAGCCCGAGAGGTTGCTGGTTGCTGAGTTCCTCCAGCATTTTATATGTGTTCTTGAATTTACAGCATCGAGAGAGTTTCTCTTGTTTGTGACAAATAGAGCTACTTTCTTCAATCATTGCAGCACAACAACAAGGTCAAAGGCCTGTTATGTCTACTCTGAATCCAATGCCAAATTAAACTAAACCTTTTCTGCTTGAACATGATCCAAATTCCTCCACTCACTGCATATTTTTTTCACTGGGAATAAGATTCTGACAGCCTACCTCTAATTCTCATACTTTTGTGGTAATTTCTTTCCCACTACCCCCCCCCCCCCCGCCCCCAGCCTCTAATTCTTCAGAGAAAACAACCCAAGTTTGCCTGATCTTTGCTTATAGCTCATACCCTCTAATCCAAACAGCATCCTGGTAAACATCTTCTGCATTCTCTCCAAACCCTCCACATTCTATACTTAATGGGGTAACCAGAATTGAGCACAAATATATCAAGCTGTAATGTGACATCCTTGCTCTTGTTCTCAGTGCCCAGACCAATGAATGCAAACATACCATCTCACTTCTTTGCTACCCAAAACCAGATGTTAAACTAGGTGCTATGACACATTTGCAGTTACTTTATAAAACTTCTGTTGTTTTTTAAATGAATAGTCCAATTTGGAATTGAACATTAAAGAGATTGCAAATTGCAGAATCATTGAGTACTACGTCACAAAAGAATGCCCTTTGGCCCATAATATCCTTGCTGAACTGTTATTCTGCACAACAGCCCTCCATTCCCCTTCCACCTATATACTTATTCAAACTTCCCTTAAATGTTGAAATCCAACTTGCATCTACCACCACTTCTGGCAGCTTATTCCACTCCTGCACCACCCTCTGACTAAAGATGTTCCCCTCAGCTTCCATTTCCATATTTTTTTTAAAAAAACATGGTTGGCACAGCATTGTGCGCCAAAGAGCCTGTGATGTGCTGTAGATTTCTATGTTTCACCCTTAACCTATGACCTCTAATTCTAAACTCACCCAACCTTGGTGTAAAAAGTCTGTTTGCATTTACTGTAACTATACCCCTGTTAATGTTGTCTACCTTTATCAAATCTCCCCTCATTCTATACTCCAGGGGATAAGGTCCAAACCTGTTCAACCTTTCCCTATAACCCAGGTCCTGAAGTCCCAGGACCATTGTGGTACTGCATTCATTTTAGACACAGATGAATATACCGCTTTCTTTCTCTTTTTTTTTGTTTTAGAATGAGAATAACTAAACCGTTTTCAAACATAGCTGGTTTCAACAACACCTAGCAAGTCAGTGGTTCATCTGGTGTGAGAGATTAAATTTAAGGTCCTTACATCTGTCACTACCATTTGCTGCTTGGAAAATGGGAGCCATCTGTCAGTAGTTTATATCTTTGTGTTTGACAGATTGTCAACAATGTCTACTTATGATAAACAGTTTTTTTGCCATAAAAGTAGCAACACTAAGTATTTAAAATGAATTTAATGCTAAGGTTATGTATGATGCTTGCATTAAATAGATGAAAAATAGCCTTTATGTTTTTTATTATCCATATAGAAGTTTGCATACTGTTCGGAACTGTAATCTCAGAAGTTCTTTGAATTCTGACACATAATATAAAGGTCCTGTTTACAAAATAAATAATTACCGTGTTGAAACCATGGTATATTTCGGTTGCCATTAAGTTTTGATCTAAAGATTTTCTTTTCTTACCGACATGGCTAAAGTAAGCATGAAATGTCAGTGGAATTTTGTATGCCACTTTAAATACATTTTGATGAAATAATTTTTTGTTGACCAATGAATAAGCAGAAATAATTAAAACATCTTTTTTAATAAACTTCCCATTGTACGTTATTACAGACTTTGATTTGGGCAATTTTCTGTGAAGTTACACTCAAAGAATTTATAACAACATTTTAAACACAAGATTCTGCAGATGCTGGAAATCCAGCCTAACACACACAAAATGCTGGAGGAACTCAGCAGGTCAGGCAGCACCTATGGAAAGTAATAAAGAGGGGAGAACGTACTAACTCTCTACATTCAACGGTGGGTATTGAACCCCAATCAGTGATCAGTGGTGCTATAAAGTGAAGCTGCTAATCACTACACTACAATGACACCCTACTTCTGACTTGTAAAAATCAATCAAGATCAATATCAAATTTCAAATTGTTAAATAATTCTGTTCAAGGTTTTCTTGCTGGGAAGAATTCTTTGCATCTTTTGTATCTACAAGTATAGCCTTACTTTCTTCCGCACAGCCTGGCTATAGATTCAGCCAAACCTCGCCTTTCCCCAGACTATCTTTTATCGAGGAAAAGGTTATGTGACCCATTTTCAGAAGGGCATCTGGCATCTTATGACTTAGCTTATTCAAAGCTAAGTCGTAAGATTTGAATTCCTAGCTTGAATTCAAGCTTCAGTTACTGTAAACAGTGTACTATGTGAACTTTTCATTAATTTTAAATGTCAAATTTCCTGTTTTAATAACTCATCTTTTGAGCCTGAGATGATAAGAGGCACAGATCGAGTGGACAGCCAGAGAAATTTTCCCAGTTCAGAAATGGCTAATACAAGGGGGATACTTTTAAGGTGATTGAATGGAAAATGGTGGGTGTGTGGAATGCGCTGCCATGGCTGATGGTAAAGGCGGATACATTAGAGACATTTAAGAAACTCTTAGAGAGGCACATGGGGAGGGGAAGAAAGGTTCAGATTGATCTTGGAGTAGGTTAAAGTTCAAAGTTAATTTAGAAACATAGAAAACCTACAGCACAATACAGGCCCTTTGGCCCGCAATTCTGTGCTGAACATGTACTTTAGAAATTATCTAGAGTTACTCTAAGCTTCATGTACCTATCCAGGAGTCTCTTAAAAGACCCTATCATATCTGTCTCCACCACAATCACCAGCAGCTCATTCCATGCACACCACTCTCTACGTTAAAAAAACTTACCCCTGACATCCCCTCTACACCTACTTCCAAGCACCTTAAGACTATGCCCCCTCATGTTAGCCATGTCAGCCCTGGGAAAAAGCCTCTGACTATCCATTCAGTCAATGCTTTTCAACGTCTTATACACCTCTATCAGGTCACCTCTCATCCACTGCCACTTCAAGGAGAAAAGGCCGAGTTCACTCAACCTATTCTCATAAGGTATGCTCCCCAATCCAGGCAACATCCTTGTAAATCTCCTGCACCCTTTCTATAGTTTCCACATCATTCCTGTAGTGAGGTGACCAGAACTGAGCACAGTACGTACTTCAATTGGGGTCTGATCAGGGTCCTGTACAGTTGTAACATTACCTCTCGGCTTTTAAACTCAATCCCATGGTTGATGAAGGCCAATGCCTTCTTAACCACAGAGTCAACCTGAGCAGCAGCTTTGAATGTCCTAGGGACTCGGACCCCAAGATCCTTCTGTTCTTCCACATTGCCGAGAGTCTTACTATTAATACTATATTCGGCCATCATATTGATCTACCAAAATGAACCACCTCACACTTACCTGGGTTGAACTCCATCTGCCACTTCTCAGCCCAGTTTTGCATCCTATCAATGCCCCACTATAACCTTCACAGTCTTGGAATTAGAGGGTATCCATTTAAAACAGATGAGGAGAAATTTTTTAGCCAGAGGGTCATGGATTTGCCACAGACAGACAGACATATTTTATTGATCCCGAGGGAAATTGAGTTTTGTTACAGCTGAATCAACCAAGAATAGTGAAGAAATATAGCAAAATAAAACCATAAATAATTAAATAATAATAAGTTAATCATTATTCCAAGTGGAAATAAGTCCAGGACCAGCCTATTGGCTCAGGGTGTCTGACACTCCAAGGGAGAAGTTGTAAAGTTTGATGGCCACAGGTAGGAATGACTTCCTATGATGCTCACATCTCAGTGGAATGAGGCTGTGGAGGCCCAATCATTGAGGGTTTTTAAGGAGGAGATTGACAGGTATCTAATTAGGGTATCAAGGGATATGGGGAAAAAGTTGGAAATTGGAATTAGACGGGAGAATAGTTTAGCTCATGGTGAAGTGGCAAAGCAGACTCAATGGGCTGAATGGCCTACTTCTGCTCCTTTATGTTGTGAACCTCTGACAGTCCTCCACACTATCCACAACACCCCCAACTTTTGTGTCATTAGATTTACTAACCCATCCCTCCATTTCCTCATCAAGGTCATTTATACAAATCATGAAGAGAAGGGGGTCCCTGAACAGATCCCTGAGGCATACCACTGGTCACCGACTCCATGCAGTATATGACCCGTTAACAAACACCACCTTCTGTGAGCAAGCCAGTTATGGATCCACAGAGCAAGGTTCCCTTGCATCCTATGCCTCCTTACTTTCTCAATAAGCCTTTCATGGGGTACCTTATCAAATGCCTTGCTGAAATCCATATACACTACATCTACGGTTCTACCTTAGTCACATCCTCAAAAAATTCAATCTGGCAATTTGTTATCAAAGTACATATATATCACCATATACAACCCTAAGATTCATATTCCCGCAGGCATTCTGAACTAATCTATAGAATAATAACCATAACAGGTTAAATGAAACATCAACCAGAGAACTGTGCAAATACAAATATAAATTAATAGCAATAAATAAAGAGAACATGAGATAAAGAGCCCTTAAAGTGAGATCATTGCTTGTGGGAACACCTCAATGGAGGGGCAAATCAGTGTTATTATCCCCTTTTATTCAAGAGACTGATGGCTGAGGGGTAGTAACTGTTTTTGAACCTGGTGGTGCGAGTCCTGGGGTTTTTGTACTACCTGATGGCAGCGGCACAAAAAGCTTTTTATTTTACTGTGATGACACAAAGGTTGGGGGAGGGGGGGGGGTGTTGTGGATAGTATAGAGGCTGTCAGAGGTTACAGTGGGACATTGATAGGATGCAAAACCTGTGTGGCCCTATGTATAAGAAATAATATTAAATCATTAGAAAGGAATGACATAGGAATGGAAGGTGTAGAGTCTTTGTGCGGTGAGTTAAGAAATGACAAAGGTAAAAAGACCCTAATGGCAATTGTATACAGGCTTCTAAAACAGCAGCCAGGATGTAGATTACAAATTACAGCAGGAGATAGAAAAGGTGTGTCAGACAGGCAATGTCATGATAATCATTGGGGATTTTTACATGACAGAGGATTGGGAAAACCAGGTCAGTACTGGACCTTAAGTGAGAAAATTTGTAGTATAAGGGAAGGCTTTTTAGAACAGCTTGTTGTTGAGCCTACTAGGGGATTGGCTGTGCTGGATTGGGTGTTGTGCAATGATCCGGAGGTGATAAGAGAGTCTAAGGGAAATGGATTACAATATGATCAAGTTCACTTCGAAATTTGAGAAGGAGAAACTAAATTCCAATGTGTCAGTATTTTAGTGGAATAAAGCAAATTGCAAGGGGATGAGAGGGGAACTGGCCAAGACTGGAAAGAAACACTAACAGGAAGGACATCAGAGCAGCAATGGCTGGAGTTTCTGCGAAAAATGAGGGAAGTGCAAGACAGATACATTCCAAATAAGAAATTTTCGAATAGAAGAAGGACACTACCGTGGCTGACAAGTGAAGTCAGAGCCAAAGTAAAAGCAAAAGAGAGGGCACAATAGGAACCCAAAGCTAGTGGGAAGATAGAGGATTGGGAAGCTTTTAAAAACTTGCAGAAGTATATAAAGGGTAAAAGAGAGTTGAGGGTAGATATAGGACCAATAGAAAATGATGCTGGAGATATTGTAATGAGAGACACAGAGATGGCAGAGGAACCAAATGTGTATTTTGCATCAGTCTTCACAAGTGGAAGACATCTGTAGTACATATACCAAGAGTGTCAGGGAAGTGAAGTATGTGGAGTCAAAATTACGAATGAGAAGGTACTCAGGAAGTTTAATGGTCTTAGGATGGATAAATCTCCTGGACCTGATGGAATGCACCCTCGGGTTCTGAAGGAAGTAGCTGGAGAGATTGCGGAGGCATTAACGATAATCTTTAAAGAATTGATAGATCCTGGCATTGTACCGGATGACTGGAAAATTGCAAATGTTACATCTGCTATTTAAGAAGGGTGGGAGGCAGCAGAAAGGAAACTATAGATATGTTAGCCTGACATGTGGTTGGGAAGTTGTTGGAATCGATTGTTAGGAGTACCTGGAGGCACATGACAAGATAGGCCAAAGCCAGCATGGTTTCCTGAAAGGAAAGTTCTGCCTGACTAACCTACTGCAATTTTTTGAGGAAATTACAAGCACAGTAGACAAAGGAGATGTGATGTACTTGGATTTTCAGAAGGCCTTTGGCAAGGTGCCACAGATGAGGCTGCTTAGCAAGATAAGATCCCATGGAATTACAGGGGAGTTACTAGCATAGGTGGACCATTGGCTGATTGGCAGGAAACAGAGACCAGGAATAAAGGAATCCTATTCTGGCTGGCTGCTGGTTACCACTGGAGTTCCATAGAGTTTGGTGTTGGGACTGCTGCTTTTTACGATGTATGTCAATGATTTGGACTATTGAATTAGTTGATTTGTGGCTAAATTTGCAGATGATACAAAGGTGGGTGGAAGAGCAGGTAGTATTGCGGAAACAGAGAGACTTGGGTAGTTTATGGGTATGGGCAAAGAAGTGGCAAATGAAATATAATGTTGGAAAGTGTATGGTCATGTACTTTGGTGGAAGAAATAAATGGGCAGACTATTTAGATGAGGAGAGAATTCAAAATGCAGAAATGCAAAGGGACTTGGGAGTCCTTGTGCAGGATACCCTAAAGGTTAGCGTCCAGATGAAGTCAGTGGTGAAGGAGGTGTGGTAAACTATGTATACCTGTCTGGACACACCCCTCTGCTGACTGCTGCTGTGGATCCTCCCACAGACCCCTGTATAAAGGCGATTGGGGCACTGCTCCTCCCTCAGTCTCTGAGATGTTGTGCTCCCTTTTTGCTGTTAATAAAAGCCTATTGTTCACTTCCAGTCTTTGAGAGTTATTGATAGTGCATCAGGAGGCAAATGCAATGTTGGCATTCATTTCTAGAGGTGTAGAATATAAGAGCAGGGATGTGACGTTGAGCCTGTATAAGGCACTCGTGAGACCACACTTGGAGTATTGTGTGCAGTTTTGTGCTCCTTATTTTAGAAAGAATATACTGACACGACATTGGAGAGGATTCAGAGAAAATTCACAAGAATGATTGCAGAAATGAAAGGGTTACCATATAAGGAAAGTCTGGCAGCTCTTGGGCTGTTCCCTAGAGTTCAGGAGAATGAGGGGCAATCTCATAGAAATATTCCAAATGGTAAAAGGCCTGAACAGATTAGATATGGCAAAGTTATTTCCCATGGTAGTAGAGTCCAGGACAAGAGGGCACAACTTCAGGATTGAAGGGCATCCATTTAGAACTGAGATGCTATGGAATTACTTTAGTGGGAGGGTGGGAAATCTGTGGAATTTGTTGCCCCGAGTGAGTGTGAAGGCCAAGTCATTGGGTGTATTTAAGGCAGAGATGGATAGGTTCTTAATTAGCCAGGGCATCAAAGGGTATGGGGTGAATGCAGGGGAGTGGGGATGCCTGGAAGAATTGGATCGGCCCATGATTGAATGGCAGAGCAGACACAATAGGCTGAATGGCCTGCTTCTGTGCCTATATCTTATGGTCTTATGTTCTAAAAGAGTATGGCCTGGCTGGTGGCGATCTCTGATAATGGATGTTGCTTCCCTACGACAGCATTTCACGTAGATATGCTCAATAGTTGTGTTACTTCTGATGTACTAGGCCAAATCCACTACCTATTGTAGGATTTTCCATTCAAAGATATTGGTGTTCCCATACCAGGTTCGCACAATATCTTGGACCGAAAGGCCTGTACTGTGCCTCATTATTCTATGCTTTATTGGAGCAAATTTAATGTTGCTTATTTTTTTAAATTAATAACTATATTTTTAGATATAATAAAGTACACTCCTTGTTCTGAGAAACGGAAACTGTTAAGATTAATTCGTGTGGACAGTCTCCATGAATTGTCAATTGCAGTTTGACACTGACTTTCTAAATCAATTCAGTGAATCTGGGAAATGTGAGGATGAAGAAACTATTAACAAGGATGATGTTGGCACTAGAGTGCTTGGAGATGCTGTGTAAATGGGATGCTTTTATCCCCGAGAAGAGCCCCTATAGAGGTTTCTAAATCATTCAAGTCGTAGATCAAGTCAATGATCATGGTCTTTTCCCAGGGTAAGGTAGCTTAAAGCTAGAAAGCACTGGTTTAAGGTGTGAGAGGAAAAAAATTAATGGGGACCACAGGGGCAAGTTATTCCACACAGAGAATGGTGGGTATATGGAACAATCTTTCAGAGGAGGTGGTGAAGGTGGATACATTTTAAAATGTTTAAAAGACGTTTGGACAAGTTCACAGAATGGGAAGGGTTAGAGGGATATGGGCCAAACACAAGGAAATGGGACCAGATCAGGTGTACAGTCAGGTCAAGTCCTCGTCTTGTTACTGGTACCACATAGCCCAGTACCACCCGTTGGGTCGGGTTGTCGGCGACTCAACCAGCACACCCCCTGGTGCACTTTGGTTAACCAGGGAGGAGGGTGCATAGGCAGGACTAAGAACAAAACCTGTCAAAGGGCGGATGAACTCCTTGTCAGTCAACAGCCACCTACTTACTGTCTCTGTGAGGAGTGGCGTGCCACACAGTCTTTCATTTTGCATCTTATAAGGCATATGCCTGTCACTGGCCCCCTAGGCCTGAGTCGTTAGGTAGGCATCTTGGACAGCATGAATAAGTCAGGCCTAAAGACCTGTTTTCATTTTGTATGTCTCTATGACATAATGTTGCTGGAAGTGAGAGTAACCCTGTGAGGATACTATTCAATAGGTTAGTTGGAAATGGATTTCAAGTTAAGTTTGGAAAAAATAATCCACAACAGATAGTGTTTGAGAGTTACAGTTAACAGTGGGTGGAAGCATTGGAGGTGAGGAACCAGCATCTCTTGCAGTGGAGTATTGTGTGCAGTTTTGTTCACATACCTACAGGAAAGATATCAATAAAGTTGAAAGAGTGCAGAGAAAATTTACAAGGATGTTACTGGGACTTTAGAACCTGAGTTATAGGGAAAGGTTGAATAGGTCAGGATTTTATTCCTTGGAGTATAGGAGAATGAGGGGACATTAAATAGAGGCATACAAAATTGTGAGGGGTACAGATAGGGTAAATGCAAGCAGGCTTTTTCCACTGAAATTGTTGAAACTAGAACTAGACCTCATAGGTTAAAAAGGTGCAATATTTAAGGGGAACCTGAGAGGGAACCTCTTCTCTCAGAAGGTGGTACGAATGTGGAAAGAACTGCCAGTGGAAGTGGTGGATGTGGTTCAGTTGCCATGTTGATGAGAAGTTTGGATACATACTTGGATGGGACGAGTATAGAGGGCTGTTGTCCAGGTGTGGGTCAATGGGATTAGGCAATAACAATTTGACATGGTCTAGATGGGCCGAAAGACCTGTTTCTGGCCCGTAGTGCTCTATGACTCTAAGGAGGTGAGGATGTGATATTTGGCCATGGAGGATGTAATAGACAAGACTGATTCTTACTAAATAAATAACTAGTTGATTTTGGGCTTGAGTTGATTGATTGTGTACTTTATTGTTCCTCTTTTCTTCAGGCTTCTGAAGAATAATCCATCACCAAGTTCTCAGGAAGTGGAGGATAACTTCGATGGCAATATTTGCAGATGTACAGGTTTGTAGAGAACTCAATGTCCAGTCGTGTGGCCTGTTCATCTGGCCAGTTAAAAGAAAGCAATTTTCATAGGGCTTCATTAATTTCAACATTTTTAATTTTCTGCGACTGTTTCATGTGATGTGGCATAGATCAGATAGACCTCTTTGACAGCCCACAGCAGCTGATGCTAGCTGTGATCATTGTGTGTCACTTTGCTCTTAAATTGACATTTTTATGTTGTAAAGTTCATTTGCAAAGATCTCTCCAAATATGCAATCGCTTATGTTCAAAGTAAGTTTTCATCATTACTGGAGTGCAGAAATTTCCTTTCTGTGTAGATTTACTTAAGGTGATGTGTATAAGATGATGAGAAGCATTGATCATGTGGATAGTCGGAGGCTTTTACCCAGGGCTGAAATGACTAGCATGAGAGGGCATAGTTTTAAGGTGTTTGGAAGTAGAAACAAAGGAGATGTCAGGGGTACGTTTTTTACGCAGAGAGTGGTGAGTGCATGGAATGGGCTGCCGGCGACGGTGGCAGATACAATGGGGTCTTTTAACAGACTCCTGAACAGGTATATGGAGCTCAGAAAAATAGAGGGCTCTGGGTAACCCTAGGTAATTTCTAAGGTAGGGACATGTTCAGCACAACTTTGTGGGTCAAAGGCCCTGTATTGTGCTATAGGTTTTCTGTGTTTCTGTACCTAATGTGTTTGATTTTGCTATGAAGTATTCAGACCAGGTAGATAGGTCTGTACAACATCATGGGCTGAAGGGCCCGTACCGTGCTGTTTCCCAGCATCAAAATATCCAATATGTTTACTGTGGGGGGGGGGGGAGTGGCGGGGTAAAGGATTTAAAGTGTGTGAGGGAAGTTTTTTGTTTCACAAAGAGTGGTGGGTTTGTAGGGTTGGTGGTAGAGAAAGGTATGACAAAGACGTCTAAGAGGCTGTTAGGTTGACACATGTATGTGTAGAGAATGGAGGGATATGGACCATGCATGAACTGAAGGGATTAGATGTCATAGCATAATTAGTACAGCGCAACATTGTGGGCCAAAGGGCCTGTTTTGTACATGTGGAACTTACAATGAGCTGTAATACCCAGTGATTTAAGACTCAATACTTGTTTTTCCATGCATATGTTTTGCTTCCCCTTGCTTTGCCACACTTCTTTCAGCCATGCTACACATTCAAAATATAAAGTGACATTTATTGTCATTTGCACAAGTCCATGTCTGCACAGCATCACAGTACTTGCAGCAGCAGCATCAGCATCATATAAGCATGGCCTCATATAAGCAGAATTCCAAGATAAACAGACAATTTTTAACAAGAAAATAAAATTAGAACAAAATAATTAATTTTAGTGCAAGGTGGTCACGATAACAGCTTGTTCTCCATATTGTACTGCCTTGGCTTGCACCCTGGCTGGTATATCAGATAGACAGCTAGGGCTCAATGTTCATGGTTCACCCCTGACCAACAGAGGGCCTCAAGTCAAGATATTACTAGTGGTGGGGTGGGGAGGGAAATATCTGTCGTGTGTTAGGTAGAGTCCACTACTCTGCACATTTGAATTGATATACCAAATCATGATGTCTTCTACAGTAGAAGTTTGTTAGTGTGCGATGACAAGCTAAACCACCTTAACCTTCTATGAAAGAAAAGGTGCTGGCTGACTTTCTTGATGCATCTATATGCAATATATGATATTGCATCTTTGACTACTGTGAAGAGATAGAAATCATTTTTTTATCAACAGAGTAAAAGGATGTCTTTTTAGGGAGGAGGAATCTTTGGAAATCATTGCCGCAGACAGTTGTTGAGGCCATCATTGGGTATGTTTAATGTGAACCTTGGCAGGTTCTTAATTAGTAAGGATGTCCAAGTTTATGGGGAGAAGTTAGGAGAATGGGGTTGAGAGGGACATTAAAGCAGCCATGATGGAATGATGGAACAGAGCTTAATTCTGCTCGTCTGCCTTTCGTTCTTATTTGTCTCACGATTATGGCTAATTGAGAAGTTGCAAAATTAGAACAATTTTCAGACTGTCATAGTATTTACTATCTTAAATATGTCATCATTAAATAAATTAGTGACTTTCTAAAGTGGGAGAGGAAGGGAGGGAAGAAGAACCTTTAACTGCTTAAAATATGTGCCATTTCAGTTTTCCTTTTGCTACTGCTTTGGACTTATCGGCCCATACATTCCAACCAGACTTTCTCCTTCAGTGGGTTGAGGGAAGAGGGCAGTAAAGGCTGGGGTGCATCAGCTGTCAGACCCAGCTAGAGATGGCTAATCTAGAGAACTGCAGAGAGGGAAAGGTGGAGGTGGATGACTAATGGAACCTGTCAGTTAAGGCTTCAGCTGGCTTAAGGCTTCTTCAATCAGCTGGGAAAACACTTTTCACGGCCCAAACAGTGAGCTGACCTTGTGGAACTAGCAGCTCAGACCACTCTTTCATTACCAATTTCCAGAATTCCTTGTTGTGGCAAGTTAGGTGGCACGGTAGCATAATGCTGTTACAGCACCCGTGACCACAAAAGTTTCTTGTGGGTGCTCTGGTTTCTTCCCACATTCCAAAGATGTATGGGTTAGGGTTAGTAAATTGTAGACATGCTATGATGATACCAGAAGCATGGGCTGCCCCCAGCACATCCTTGGACTGTGTTAGTCATTGATACAAGCAACACGTTTCACTGTATGTTTCAATACACATATGATAAATAAAGCTGTCCTTTACTTTTGTTTTTTTAATCTTTAATTCACCGGTGGAGGCCCAACAAGCCAGATGGACCTGGTACCATGCTGTATCTCTAAAATAATTCTAAAAATAGACCTGGACATCCAAATCTTATGTTTTCAGGTTACAATCCTCTAATCTGACCTCAAGCAGTTACTCTGTAACGTCACTCGCAGCAATATTACTAAATAGATTTACTTTGGAAGGTAACAGTAGTGAAATTGTTCCCTGTGAAATCGGTTAAATAGAACTATCAAAAAGAAAATGTAATTATCCTTTCCTTTATACATTTTTCAATGTTGTTATATAATACAACTTGCAACTGAGTTTGAAATCACAAGATCCTTCATCAGGTCTATAATACAAAGGAACAAAAAAAGTCCTTAAAGCCCATTTATCTTTCCCGCTTTTAAGCGAGATTATGACAGATTACAAGACTTAAAGCAATAGTGAAGCTTCTAGGCAAGGGATTCCATATATAACAGTCCTAATATGCAAACTTACCACTGGCCCAGTGAATGCTAATGTTGGCCAGAGTCTGTGCATTTCCCATTGGCCTAATTAGCGCTGCAGAACTTGATTTAATGCAACTCATGCTCATGCCCATGCACAAAGGGGAGGATGTTGTTATTTTTGTCGACTAACTGTCCCAGTTGAGTGTGAAAGATTATTCAAGGCATCATGATCAACAATCAGAAGGATCCAAAAATAGCGATGTAGGTAGAAATACAGCTGTTTGGATCAAACTATTGATTTTTAACTTAGAAGTTTGTTTTCTTCTGGTTGTTAACTTGGAATCCAAGTGTGCTCAATATCCAATGTGAGATGTAGCGGCAATTCATTTTACTAACTCGCTGTTGGTTATGTTTTGTAACCCCAGACACTAAATGAAAGAAAAACACAAAAGCCGGGGGATGTTGGTCCCCTTAGTTTTTCTTTAGTGAGGTACTCCCATATGATGTAGTGGTGTAATAATGTATGCTATTCACGTACCTCTTACAAATAACACATAATGAATTATGTAAACAAAAATGCTTAATCAAACAGTATATTTACAATACTCAAATATTACTGAAATATTGAATACACTACAGCTGTTTCTCTCTTATCTCTAGGGTACCGTACTATTTTAGATGCCATGAAGTCCTTTGTAAATGATTCTGACAGAAAGCAAAAAGGATTCTTCATTGATATTGAGGTAAAGTCTAAAGCACTGGTACTCATTTTCATTTTGTGATGTTTATATTATGATGTTACCAGTTTTTAAAGTACTTTTCCATATCTGGGGATTTGGAGTTAATAGGGTATTATACAGTAATATTGATATGTTGACTGCTTCTGGAGTAAAAATATGCTTTTATTTTGTATTTTTGTGTTTTAAGGATTTGAAGACTTGTCCTAAGACAAAACAACTGTGTAAGCAGACCGACATGAACAAAATTGAACCTTGTACTGATCAAGCAAAGAGCAGAGCCAGCTTGCTTTTCTCAAAGAATAATATAAGTTGGTACCACCCGACTGCACTAACAGAATTGTATCTGTTATTGAAAGAGCATTCCACGGAAGCCATCAAACTTGTACAGGGAGATACTGCTAAAGGTACTACAAGGATGCAAATTTATGTCATGATTTTTTGCGACAGCAGTACAGTGCAGTACATAAAAAACTATAAATTACAAGAAATATACATATATGAAATTAAATAGGTAGTACAAAAAGAGAGGAAAAAATACTGAGGTACATGGGTTCATTGTCCATTCCGAAATCTGCTGGTGGTGCGGAAGAAGCTGTTCCTGAATGTGTGTTTTGAGGCTCCTGTACCTCCTCCCTGATTGTAGCAATGAAAAGAAGGCATGTCCTGGGTGATGTGTTTTCTAAATGATGGATGCTGACTTTTTGAGGCATCACCTTTTAAAGATGTCCTCCATGCTGGGGTGGCTAGTGCCAGTGATGGAGTTGCCTGAGTTTGCAAGTTTACAATTCATAAGTTACTGGCTCAAAGAAAAATAAACTGTAGATAAGATATCAGTGGGAGCTTATTTGCTCTAAGTATATTTTTAGTAAATATCTCCTCTGTCCTGACTAAAATAGGAGGCCATTTGGACCATTGAGTTGATGCCAGCTCACACAGTATTCACATCAGCCCCTTTCTCCACTTATTTCCATGAAACTGATTCTGTTTTACATCCTGTCATTTCCTCTCTGGTACTCCTGCCATTCGCCAATAGGGAGAGTCAAGGATCAGAGGCCACAGACTTAGAAAATAAGGAAGTATATTTAGAACAGAGATGAGGAGGAGTTTCTTCAGCCCCAGGGTGGTGAATCTGCGGGATTTATTGCGACAGACTTGGCCATGGAGGCCAAGTCATTGGGTGTATTTAAAGCTGAGATTGATAGGTTCTTGGTTAGTAATGGTTCAAATCTTGTGCGGAGAAGGCAAAGGAATGGAGCTGAAAGGGAAAATAAATCAACCATGGTCAAATGGCACAGCAGACTTGATGGGCTGAATGGCCTAATTCAGCTCCTATGTCTTATGGACTTATTAGAACCAACACAAGAGGCAATTTACAGTAACATATTAAGCTACAAGCCAGCACATTATTGGGAGAAAACTAGAGCGAATGTTGGAGACCTGTGTGGTCATAGGGAGAATGTGGAAATTGCACACAGACAGAGCTGAAGGTGCTGAGGCAGTGAGGCAGCAACAGATCTGCTATTTCACCAGGCCACGGGTTGACAATTTCTCCTCACCACAGCCCAGCCCAGCCGATCATCAGTCCCCACAGGCAGTCAAAACCATTAGTTTTACACAACTTAAAATTGCTACAGAAATGAACCACATGAAGGATATATGAGCAAACACACAAAAATGCTGAAGGAACTCAGTATGTTAGGCAGCATCCACGGAGGGGAATATATAGTCGACGTTTCAGGCTGAGATTCAGCATTCAGCATTAGGGCTGGAAAAGGAGTATGAATTAAAAAGTTGGGAGCTGATAGGTCAAAGAGATAAGGGGCTAAAGAAAAAGGAGATTGGACCATGGGAGAAAGGGAAGGAGAAGGGTGATGGGCAAGTGAGAAGTAAAGGGGTGAAAGAGGAAGCCAGAATGGGAAATGGAAAAGGAAGTATAAATTACTAGAAGTTAGAAAAATTGCTGTTCATGCCATCAGATTCAAAGTATTATCAAAGTATGTGTATGTCACCATTGAATTGCAGTGAGTGAAGTTATCTACGTTGATGGTTGTAGGATAATAACTGCTCCTGAACTTGGTGCCTGAACTTGGTGATGAAGGATCTAAGGCTCCTGTACCTCTCTCCCAATGGCAGTAATAAGAAGGCAGTGTGACCTGAATGCTGAAGGTCCTTGATAATGAATGGATGATAGTTGGAAGCTACTCTAACAGGGTGAGAGGTGATACTGCTCCAACCTGAGTGTGGCCTGATCGTGACTGTAGATGAATCCATGGCCAGACATGTCAGAATGGGAGTGGGAAGTCGAATTGGAATGGATAGCCACTGGGAGATCCTGCCTTATGTGGCAGACAAAGTGAAGATGTTCAACAGTGATTTCAAAGGATTCAAAGATTCATTTATTATCGAAGTATACACTCTGAAATTCTTCTCTAGATGGCCACAAAGCCTAGAAATGACAACATGATCATCAACCCCCAATTCCCCCCTCCCGCACACAAAAAATGGAATAGTCATCTACCCCAAAAAATGAGAAAGATTGGGTGAAAAAGACAGAATATAGAAAACGATAAAATGGGGGGGGGGGGGGGTAAGTCCATAGTGCATAGTCCAAATCCATATCCAAACGCAGAAAACCTGGATAATATTCTCTGGGCACGGTGACAGGCCACATAGTCTCCCCAGTCAGCGTTGGATCTCTTCAAGCACCTAAAGAATCTCTTGTGTCTACGTATACATAGGCCTATGTTCCAGCCACCATGATGATTTAATATATCAATGTACCACTTACATCGGCTTCATCCTCTGTGATAATCTAGGAAGTCAGCAGCATATCCATTTGATACTGCAGTCATGGCGAAGTATCTTTTGTTTAAGCTGCCTGGCTCGATATCCTCCTTCCCCTCCCCCCACCTTTTAATTCTGGCATCTTCTCCCTTCCTTCTCAGTCCTGAAGAAGGGTCTTGCCCAGAAACATTGACTGTTTATTAATTTCCATAGATGTTTCCTGACCTGCTGAGTTTATCCACTAATTTAAACCAATCCTATTTACCTGCATTCCCCCCCCCCCACCCCCCGATAGTGTGTCCATCTAAAAGCATCTTTGAATGTTACACACACAAAATGCTGGAGGAACTCAGTAGGCCATGCAGAATCTATGGAAAGAGTAAACATTTGGCGTTTTGGGCCGAGACCCTTCAGCAGAACTCTAGTGTTGCTCTTGCTTCTGCTTTTTCCACCTTCCCTAGCAAAGGGTTTCCAGGCACCCACCAAAAAAGCTTTTCATAAATCTTTTGTAAACTCCTCCCCATCACTTTAAATCAATGCCCTACAATATAAAGCATTTTCACCTTGGGGGAGAAAATATTCCAACTATCTTAACGATTTTATATAATTCTACCAGGCAACCCCTCAGTCTCTGATGTACCTGAGAAAATAATCTAAATTTGTTTAACATCTCCTTGTAGCTAGTAGTCTCTAATCCAGGCAACATCCTGGTGAGCCTCTTTTACACCCTCTTCAAAACCTTCAGTTCAATTCACAATATTGTGTATTGTGACCTTACACAATATTTTAAATGAGGAGTAACTAAGGTTTTTACAGCTACAAACCTGACTTGACAACTTTTTTAACTCACTGCCGTGACTAATGTCAGGAGGATGTTATGAGAATGCAGGGTAACTTGGACAGGTTGGGTGAGTGGGCAAATGTATGGCAGGTGCAGTTTAATGTGGATAAATGTGAGGTTATCCACTTTGGTGACAAGAACAGGAAGGCAGATTACTATCTAAATGGAGTCAGGTTAGGAAAAGGGGAAGTACAATGAGATTTAGGTGTTCTTGTACATCAGTCAATGAAAGCAAGCATGCAGGTACAGCAGGCACTGAAGAAAGCTAATGGCATGCTGGCCATTATAACAAGAGGAATTGAGTATAGGAGTAAAGAGGTCCTTCTGCAGCTGTACAGGGCCCTGGTGAGACCCCACCTGGAGTATTGTGTGCAGTTTTGGTCTCCAAATTTGAGGAAAGACATTCTTGCTATTGAGGGAGTGCAGCGTAGGTTCACAAGGTTAATTCCCGGAATGGCGGGACTGTCATATGTTGAAAGATTGGAGCGACTGGGCTTGTATACGCTGGAATTTAGAAGGATGAGAGGGGATCTGATTGAAACAGATAAGATTATTAAGAGATTAGACACACTGGAGGCAGGAAGCATGTTCCCGCTGATGGGTGAGTCCAGAACTAGAGGCCACAGTTTAAGAATAAGGGGTAGGCCATTTAGAACTGAGATGCGGAAAAACTTTTTCACCCAGAGAGTGGTGGATATGTGGAATGCTGTGCCCCAGAAGGCAGTGGAGGCCAAGTCTCTGGATGCATTCAAGAGAGAGTTAAATAGAGCTCTTATAGATAGCGGGGTCAAGGGATATGGGGAGAGGGCAGGAACGGGGTACTGATCACAGTGAATGGCGGTGCTGGCTAGAAGGGCCAAATGGCCTACTCCTGCACCTACTGTCTATTGTCTATAATAAAGGCAAGTAAGCTGTAGACCTTTTTTACCAACCTCTCCACTGTTAGGCAGATATCAACGTGTACTCCAAGATTCCTCTGTACATCGGTACGCCTAAGAGCCTTGCTATTTCCTGTATATTTCTTGCATGGGAGCACGTGGGGCGGCAGAAGGCTTTACAGTACCAGCGACATGGGTTCAATTCCTGCTGCTCTCTGTAAGGAGTTTGTACGTTCCCCCAGTGACCACGTGGGTTTCCTCTGGGTGCTCCGGTTTGCTACCACAGTCCAAAGAAGTACTGGTTAGTAGGCTTATTGGTCATTATAAATTGTACCATGATTAGGCTAAGGTTAAATTAGGGGTTGCCAGTTGGTGTAGCTCAAAGGGCCAATTCAGTTCTGTTCCCCATCTGTAGTATCTAAAAGAGGCACTGCTTCAAGAAAGCAACATCCTTCATCAAAGATCCCCACCATACAGGCCATGCCAGAAAAAGTGAGATGTGCTAGTCACCACTCATTTCAATTGTACTTCCTATTCCCATTCTGACATATCAGTCCATGGCTGCCTCTACTGCCGTGATGAGGCCTTGCTCAGGTTGGAAGAGCAACACCTTGTATACTGTCTGGGTAGCTTCCAACCTGATGGCATGAATATCGATTTCTGGTAATTGCCCCCCCCCTTCACCTTCCTCCTTCCCATTTCCCTCTCTCACCATATCTCCTTACCTCCCCATCACTCCCCTCTTTTGCTCCTCCCCCTTCCCTCTCTTCCATAGCCTCTATCCTCTCCTATCAGACTCACTCTTCTCCAATCCTTTATCTCTTTCACCAATCGACTTTCCAACACTTTACTTCACCCCTCCCCCTCTCCCGGTTTCATCTATCATCAACTACCTTGTATTTCTTCCTCCCCTCCCTGCCTTCTTACTCTGACCTTATTTCTTTTTTCCAGCCCTGAAGAAGGATCTCCGCCTGAAACATCTCTGTTTACTCCTTTCCGTAGATGCTGCCTGACCTGCTGAGCTTCCTCCAGAATTTTGTGTGTATAGTTTTTATTTCGAGCATCTGCAGACTTTCACTTGTTTATAAATAGGAAGGGTTTATTTTCTTTGCTCAAAAGCCTATGGGTAGGAGGTTTGAAGTACTTGGTAAGAGTATTTTAAGGGAGATGAGGAAAATAGAGCTTCAGCTAAATTTGGTAGGGGTGCAAGAAACATAAAAGCTGGAAGGTGGGAATATTCTGGGCAGCATAGTGGCTTGGTGGTTAGTGCATCGTTTTATGGAGCCTATAATCACTGATTGGCATTCTCCCCATGGCTGTGTGAGTTTCCTCCAGAGGCTCACGTTTCCTCCCACATTACAAATACGTACAGGTTAGGGTTAGTGAGCTGTGGGCGTACTATGTTGGCAACACTTGTGGGCTGCCTACAGCACATCCTCACTAATTTGATAAGAAGCAAAGGGTGCGCTTCACTGTATATTTCAGTGTTTTCATGTAAAATGTGACAAATAAAGCTAATCAATAACCAATCAATAAGCACAAGAAAGTCTGCAGACATTGGAAATCCAAATCCAGGTCAATAAAATTCTTTTCAGCTGTCATGTACACAGGTCAAATAGTCTCCTACAGTACAAGGTTTCTGTCTTTCTGTTTTTTCTAAAGTTCATTAAGCTCGCAAACATTTACTGGTATTTGGCAATAAAAATCAACTGGAGTTTATTGACATCTGCACAAATTCACAAGTGCATAGGTGCAGCGAAAAACTTACAGCATCATCACACGCACATAGCATCACATAAGTAGCTATCACAGGATTTGCATATTATATGCAATTTTTACAAGAAAGAAAACAGAATAAAAATAAATTCAATTTTAGTACAAAGTGATAAAAGTGCTCATTGTGTTGCTAAACTGTAGTGGTGTTTAGGGTTTTAGACCATAAGACATAGCAGAATTAGGCCCTTTGGCCCATTGAGTGCTCTGCCATTCAATCATTGCAGATTTAATTTCCTTCTCAACCCCATTCTGCTGTCTTCTTCTCATTACTTTTGATAGCCTTACCTATCAACTACCTCTTTAAATATGTAAATATAGTGGGAGCAAAAGATGTTTGGAATGGCGGGGGTGGAATGCTGCATGAGTGTGGGACGTGGCAGAGGAGTGCTGGGGGCAGGGGGTAGTGTGAGTGCAGACGCACCCAGCTTTGAAACACCAGGCAAGGTCATTTGATTCCAAACAATTGGTTAATTGATCAATACAGGAAGTCTCTGGTGTTTCTCTCTCCTGTTCCATTTTGCCAGCCATGATTCCCCTCTCTCATCCCTTTCCCACTCTCAGTCACCAACAGAGATCAATATCAAAATCAGGTTTATCATCACTCGCAAATGTCATGAAATTTGTTTTGTTTTGCAACAGTACAGTGCAATACATAAAATTACTACGGTATGGTGCAAGAGTTTTGTGTACCCTACCTGTAATATATGTGCCTAAGACTTTTGCACAGTACCGTACCTCTTGCCTAATAGTAGCTGTGAGAAGATGGCATGGCCTGTATGGTGGGGATCTTTGATAATGGATGTCGCTTTCTTGAAGCAGTGCCCCTTTTAGGTACTCCAGGTAGTGGGCAGTTTCCATTCATTAAGATTCAGCTACCATATCTTGATGTGCTGATGATGCTGACTTCTATTTCAAACTCTGCTCTGCACCACTTTATTGCCTCTAGTCATTCTGGTTAGCTGACAATTTTGCAGGACCAGGAATGTTCTTCAGCTCAATGATAGGAAGATGGGTATCAGTCTTTTGTTCTCTGCTGAAATCAGAGCTGCATGGCTGCCAATCCTATTGCAGATCATCAGTGTTAATATCTCTGTGGCTCAATTACACATTTCCAGACTCTTGTTTGACTTTTAAATTCCATAGAATATTCATTCTATTGGAGGGTTTAGAAATCTGTGTTGGTAGCAGTGTTTAGTAAAATTGGTGATGAGCTTAGTCAGCACAGTGTTCTCCATTCTTGGAATAATATTACAGTGACAGCTGCTTCTGAGCTTGCCAGAAATCTAGATTCAAGTGAGAGACTCAGTCACATTTAATTATAAATACTTTGCTAATGAGGAGGGATACAAGTCTGGAGGTGCCTCAAGTTAAGTCTATGTTATCCTAACTACAGCCCTCTTGATATTATTTGCTCTAAATATGACCTTGTAGAAACTGACAAGGAGGCTAATTATCTGATATAATTCAGAATCTTTAATTGCTTTGCTGGCGTTGGAGAGGGTCCTGAAGGGGTTCTGGAGAAGGGTCCCAGGATTGAAAGTATTAATGTATGAGGAGCGTTTGATAGATCTGGGCCAGTATTCACTGGAGTTTAGAAGGATGACAGAGGATCTCATTGAAATCTATCGAATATTGAAAGTAGATTTGAAGAGGATATTTCCTATAGTGGGGGATGTTATGTTTTATAACTCCAAAACCTACTATGTAGGCACCTACGCTCGTATGCTAGAAAAAGCGGGATCTCCCAGTAGCCACCCATTCTAATTCCACCCCATTCCCATTCCAATATGTCAATCCATGGCATCTTCTACTGTCGTGATAAGACACACGCAGGTTGGAGGAGCACCTTATATTCCATTTGGGTAGCCTCCAGTCTGATGGCATGAATATCGATCTATTGAACTTCCGGTAATGCCCCCCACTCCACCATTCCCCATTCCCTTTTCCCTCTCTCACCTTGCCTGCCTATTGCCTCCCTCTGGTGATCCTCCCTCTTTTCTTTACAGCAGGCAGTGAAGAAAGCTAATGGCATGGTGGCCTTCATAACAAGGGGAGTTGAGTATAGGAGCAAAGAGGTCCTTCTGCAGTTGTACAGGGCCCTGGTGAGACCACATCTGGAGTATTGTGTTCAGTTTTGGTCTCCAAATTTGAGGAAGGACATTCTTGCTGTTGAAGGAGTGCAGCGTAGGTTCACAAGGTTAATTCCCAGGATGATGGGACTGTCATATGTTGAAAGATTGGAGTGACTGGGCTTATATACACTGGAATTTAGAAGGATGAGAGGGGATCTGATTGAAACATATAAGATTATTAAGGGATTGGACATGCTAGAGGCAGGAAACATGTTCCCGATGTTGGGGGAGTCCAGAACCAGAGGCCACATTTTAAGTACAAGGGGTAGGCCATTTAGAACGGAGTTGTGGAGAAACTTTTTCACCCAGAGAGTTGTGGATCTATGGAATTCTCTGCCTCAGAAGGCAGTGGAGGCCAATTCTCTGGGTGCTTTCAAGAAAGAGTTAGATAGAGCTTTTAAAGATAGGGATATGGGGAAAAGGTAAGAACAGGGTACTGATTGTGGATGATCAGCCATGATCAGATTGAATGGCGGTGCAGGCTCGAAGGGCCGAATGGCCTACTCCCGCACCTGTTGCCTATTGTCTTTCTTCGATGGCCTTCTGGCCTCTCCTATTAGATTCCCCCCTTCTCCATCACTGTATGTCTTTCACCTGTCAACTTCTTAGCACTTGGCTTCACCCCGCTCCCCTCCAAGTTTCACATATCACTTTGTGTTTCTCTCTCTCTTCCCCCTACCTTTTAACTAGGATTCCTCATTTTTTATTCTCCAGTCCTGCCAAAGGATTTCGGCCCAAAATGTCGGCCGTACTCTTTTCCATAGATGCTGCCCAGCCTGTTGAGTGCCTCCAGAATTTTGTGCGTGTTGCTTGGATTTCCAGCATCTGCGGATTTTCTCTTGTTTGTGATAACTTGTGTGCGTTTAGTTTTTACTTTGGAGAGGCGCGTACTTATGACGTGGCATAATGATGTATGCCATTCACATATCTTTACATATAACCTGTAATGAATTATGTAAACAGCAAAGAATGCTTAATCAAACAATGTATTTAAATACACAACAGGGGAGTTTAGGACCAGAGGGCACAGCCTCAGGATATAGGACATCAGTAAGCCAGTCAGCGTCTATGGAAGGAACCAGACAGTTGACACTTTAGACCAAGACCTTTCATTATGAGTCCTGATGGAGGGTTTCAGCCTGAAACATTCTCTGTTTAATTCCCCTCTGTTAGTACTGCCTGATTTGTTGCGTTCCTCCACCATTTTGTGTGTGTTGCTCAAGACTGACATCATCTGCAGAATCTCTTGTGTTCATGGTTTGCTGGCTCTACTGCTTTTTGAAGACCTATTCCCCAACATTTTTTTCTGAAAGGCTAACAATTACAAAACATTGAGTAAATGTTCTGCTAATTGTCTCATAGGTGTTTACAAGAAAGATGGACCTTATCAAGTTCTCATTGATGTGAAAGGCATCCCTGACCTTTACATGGTCACAATGGAACCAGATGGCTTGAAGGTGTTTTCCAATGTTAGCCTGAGTTCACTGATTGGCTACCTGCAACAATATTCGAACGAATCACCATCCTATACCGTTATTGCAAGTCACCTGCTGAAGCTTGCTAATGGACCTGTGAGAAATGTAAGTACTTCTGTTAGTCAGAGTATTTGTGTGCTTAATAAGAGGTGCTCTTCCTTTGTAAGTTAGCCATCTATTTGCCATCTACTTTGAAACAGCAAGTTGAACTACAGGTGGTCAATGAGCAGAAGAAGAATAACTTTTGTCTCTGTTTCCAAAGTTATTCTTTGATGCTTTTATTTAGGTAAGGCAGCATCTCCAGGAAGATAAAGAATTAATGTTTCGGGCCAATGACCCTTCATCTTTCATGTCAATGAATGAGTATAGCAACTAATCAATAAAATCAAAATTCTTCATTTGCATCTTTTTCTTTAAATCGCACTCTTTCAAATTCCAATTTTCCCTCCAAAGGTGAAAAACTTGTGGACTTTTTGGTCTGCACAGTTGAAGGTCCTAGCAATTTTCTCTCTTTCCTCTCTCAGTATCATGGGATAGGTCCCATCAGGCCCTGTTCTTCAAAAGACCCAGCTATCCTTCTCCTTGATGGCATCATGGTCTAGAATATCCCCACTCTGCATACCCCATGGTCTAGCATACCCCACTCTGATTTCATGTTCTTCCACCTCCTCCTCGGTAACTAATGATGCAAAGTACTCATTTCAGAATCAGGTTTAATATCACCAACATATCTCATGAAGTTTGTTAACTTTGTGGCTGCAGTACAACACAATACATAATAATAGAGGATAAAAACTGGATTAAAGTAAGTTTGTATAATAGTTAGTTAAATTAAGTAAGTAGTGCAAAAAAAAAGAAATAAAAAAGTACTGAGGAAGTGTTCATGGATTCAATGTCCATTCAGAAATTGTGTGGATGGAAAAAGGGAAGAAGCTGTTCTTGAATCATTGAGTATGTGCCTTCAGGCTTCTATACCTCCTTCATAGTAGCAATGAGAAGAGGGCATGTTTTGGGTGATGAGGGTCCTTAATGACAGATGCTGCCTTTTTGAGACACTACTCCTTGAAGATATCATGGATACTACGGATAGAGATGACTGATTTTACAATTCTCTGCCGCTTACTTTGATCTTGTGCAGTAGCCTTTAGTACCTTGCCCACTTGCTCTGGTTCCAGACGTACAGTATTTTTTTTTTCTTTTGTCCTTCAGAAAAAGATTATTTTTATTTGTCACATTAATATTGAAACATACAGTGAAATGCATCATTTCCAATAAAATCAACAGGGATTTTGCTAGGGACCATCTGCAAGCCCAGGCTTCTGGTGTAAACAAAGCACGCCCACAGCTTCCTAATGCTAATCCGTATTTCTTTGGAATTTGGGAGGAAACTAGAGCAGCTGGAGGAAACCCGCACGGTCACAGAGAGAATGTACAAACTCCTTACAGACAGTGGCAGGAGTAAAACTCCGATTGGTGATCACTGGCACTATAAAATGATTGAACTAACCACTGTGCTACTGTGCCACCCTCTTGTTTTTAATGTCTGTTTAAAATGCTTGGGGTTCTCATTAATCCTTCTTACCAAGGACATTTTGTGGTTTGTTTCAGACCTCTTAATTCACTGTTAAACTATTTGCTTCCTTTATATTATTCAGGAGCCCTGCCAGACTTCGGCTTCCTAAACTTTACAGGTTTCCTTTTATTTTTTTTAAGTAAATGAACATCATCTCTCATCATATAAGGTTTCCAGACCTTGTCATACTTGTCCTTCACACTCACAACTAGGATGTTGGTCCTGAATCCCAACTAGGAGTCCTTTAAACAACTTCTATATATTTGAGCAACACACACAAAATGTTGGAGGATCTCAGCAGGCCAAGCAGTATGTATGGAAAAGAGTATAGTCGATGTTTTGGGCCAAGATCATCCTGATGAAGGGTCTTGGCCCAGAATATCGACTATACACTTTTCCATAGATGCTGTCTGCTGAGTTCCTCCCACATTCTTTGTGTTTTGTGTGAATTTACAACATCTGCAGATTTTCTCTTGTTTTCCATTTATCTGATATGGATTTACCCAAAATCAGCTGCTCCTAATCTATTCTCTGCAGTTTATGCCTTCCCTCACCTGCCCCACTCCACTTAGCTCATTGAGTAGGTTTGTCAGAAGTAAAAATTCTTCGTCCTGTCATGTAATGTGCACTGTAAATATTATTTTACATTTTCTTTGGCTTTCTTAATGGTTGAAAGTTGAAAAAGTTTTCATTTGCTCCTGTGTTCCACCTTTTAAGGAAAGATTGTCTTTTATTCTGAAGCTGCAGTGTTCCTAATCTCAGTTTGTTTATCATTTTATTTTAATTTTCAGCATTAAACAATGAAAGTCTCATTTTGGAAAATAGATATCTTTATATTTTTCCATTGAAAATTCTACTTCTAAATAGCTTCTAGTATTCCATCTATTTGCCAAACTTTTTGAGGGCAATGGCACAAAATTCCTTGTTGGCTATGAAATCTAGTGGAATAAATAATCTACATAATGTGATTTACTCTTAACCAATTTTTAAAAAGACCTGGAACTATTCTGAGAGTAACGTTAGACATAAATATGACTTTTTTGTTTCATCTTAATAGGCAGGTGGTTGGGCTGGAAACCTGATGATGAAATGGAGGCACCATGAGTTTGTCTCTGATGTATTTGTGGTCCTTGAAGCTGCTGGTGCGAAAGTGACTGTTTCAGACATTACTGATGTGAACACTTACACATTAGTGGATTTTCTTAATGTCAACATGCATGGAAAGGTATGCTTCTGTAATGGAAGAGATTCTGCAGATGCTAAAAATCCAGAGTAATGCACACAAAATACTGGAGGAACTCAGCAGGTCAGTTAGAATCAATGGAGAGGAGTAAACAGATGACTTTTGGGGCTGAGACCTTTCATCAGGATGAAGAGTCTCAGCCCAAAATGTCGACTGTTTATTCCCCTCTATAGATGCTGCCTGACCTGCTCATCCAGCATTTTGTATGTGTGTTTCTGTAACCTACTTGTGAATTTATGTTTCCATTGTAACTTCAGTTGTGTCTTTTAAAATTATAGGCAAGCATTTTAAAAGAACTAGGTTAAATACCTTTATGATTGTTGAATAATATTGGTCTTATTAAACATAAGCCTTTTGCCTTTAATATTTATTGAATGTTTGAAATTGGTCAGACATACAGAAAATCTATCCTAGAAAGTTTACTTGCACATTTAAATTAATTGAAATATTTAATTTTTCATTCAATCTTTCACATTTCTATTGATTGATGGTATTTTATTAATATAATACTATAAATAATCTTTCTGTATGTGTGGGTAAATGTCATAAGTACACTTATCTATTTAGATACACACACAGACAGGTAACAGATATTGTACAGTACAAGTATGGAGATGAATTTTGCCACTAAAAACAACAATGGTAATCTGTGTTCTTCATTTTATTCAGTTACTTTTGTGTGTAGAAATTCCAAAACTGGAAAAGGGAGAATCGATGAAATCCTATAAGATCATGCCACGAAATCAGGTATTTCTGTTAACTACCTCTGTTTGCGGAGCATATGCATATCAAGAGTAAAATGAATAAAAGAGTAAGAATTCACTGCAAACTCAGTCTAGTTCAGAAAAATGCAAGCTTGACTATTTTGATGCCGATGATGGTAAAGCTGATGTTCAAAAGGATTGCATGTTATAGGAAGGCTGTGGAAGCTTTATAGAGACTGCTGCAGAGATTTATAAGGGTTCTGTCTGGATTGGAGGGCATGTCCTATGAGAATAGTGTTATGAAGGTACCACAGCTCTGAGGGACCGAAGGAGCGGGAGCAGCCCCCTCCTTCCGGAGAATCGCAAGATCGCTGTTAATTCGGGACTCGTAAGTGAGAGACAATGCAACGGTTTTGACCATTTGTTCTTAGAGGCACCTGTGTCACGTGCAAGTCCCGACTACGTGACAACTACCATGAACCTGAACACCCTCGGGCCATGTGGGGGTGGAGATTGCATCCCCCTACTTTGATGGACAGCTACAACTCTGCAAGTAAAGATAAAAGCGGACTGCAGGAGGCAGTACCCTAGCGATGCACCAGAGGAACTTGCTTGCTCAACGCTCCCGGGAGAGCTGGAAGCCACTCAACGCCACGTGTGCTGTATCAAAAAGATACGGGCAAGTCTTCTTTTCGTTCTCACCGATCCCTCTAAGACACGTGAAACCCAACAATTCCTCGAAAGACTTCTGAATGACTCTTTAGATTTCCAATGGACAAAAATATTATCCCCTAGACAACAGCCGAGATTAATGATGATTATGACTATACCCGGGCTTTAGATTGCATATTGGTGATGTGCATTATCTGAATATTTGCATTAACCTTACTTTTGTGCCCCTTTATAAATAAAAACGTTTGAAAATAGTGACATCAGACTTCAACAGACCTCTCTATCTTTGCTGGTAAGTTATCCAGTTACGGGATACGTAACAATAGGTTAAACAAACTAAGAGTATTCTGTTTGGAGCAAAGCAGGATGAGAGGTGACCTGATAGAGAAGTTCAAGATGATAAGAGGCATAGGTAGTGTGGACAGCTAGAGACTTTTTCTCAGGGCAGAAATGATTAATATAAGAGTGATTGGAGGAAAGTATAGAGGAGATGCCAGAGATGGGCTTTTTATACAGAGAGTGGTGGGTGTGTGGAACATGCTGCTAGGATTGGTGGTAGAGAGAGATACATACAAAGAGCTAAGTACCAGAGGTGAGGTGAGAGTGATGACCCTCAACATCAAGGCAGCACTTGACCGAGTATGGTATCAAGGTGCCCTGGCTAAAATGGAGTCAATAGGAATTAGGAGGAAAACCCTCCACTGGTTGGAATCATACCTGACACAAGCGAAGATGATTTGGTGGTTGGAGGTCAGTCATCTCATCCTCAGGTGTTCCTCAGGAAAATGTACTAGGACCAACCAGCTTCAGCTGCTTCATCAATGACCTTCCTTCCATCAAAAGATCAGAAATGGGGATGTTCACAGATGACTGCACAATGTTTTGCACCACTTATGATTCCTCAGATAGTGAAGCAGTTCATATCCAAATGCAACAGGACCTGGACAATATCCAGGTTTGGGCTGACAAATGGCAAGTAAAGTTTGAGCCACATAAGTGCCAGGCAATGACCATCTCCAAGAGAGGTTCTAACCATCGTCCCTTGACTTTCAGTGGCATCATCATCACTGAATCCCCTACTATCAACACCCGGGGGGTTACTATTGATAGGAAATTGAACTGGTCTAGCCATATAAACACCATGGCTACTAGAGCAGGTCAAAGGCTAGGAATCCTGATGTGTAACTCATCTCCTGACTCCCAAAGCTTGTCCATCATCTACAAGGCTCAGGTCAGAAATGTAATGGAATACTCACCACTCAGTATTCCATTACATTTCTGACCTGAGCCTTGTAGATGATGGACGGGTGAGTGCAGCTCCACCAACACTCAGGATGCTTGACACCATCCAGTACAAGGCAGCCCACTTGATTGTTACCCATTCTACAAGCATCCAATCCCTCCACCATTGGCAAACAGTTGCAGCAATGTGTACTATCTACAAGATGCACAGCAACAAATCACCAACATTCCTAAGGCAGCACCTTCCAGAGCCATGACCACTATCATCTAGAAGAACAAAAAACAGCAGATACCTGGGAACACCACCACTTGGAAATCCCCCTCCAAGTCACTCACCATCCTGACTTGGAAACATATTGCCTTTCCTTTATCATTGCTGGGTCAAACTCATGGGACTCCCTCCCTAACAGCACTGTGGGTGTACCTACACCTCAGGGACTGCAGCAGTTCAAGAAGGCAGCTCATCTCCAGCTCCTTAAGGGCAAATGGGGATGGGTAATAAATGCTGGCTTAGCTGGTGGCGTCTATATCTTGTAAATGAATAAATAAAAAATATGTTAGCGGCATTTAAACAAACTGGATGATAGAAAAGTGGAGGGCTATGTGGGAGGGAAGGGTAGATTGATCTTGGAGAAGGTTATAAGTTTGGCACAGTATTGTACTGAGCTGTATTTACCCACATTAAAGTCTTTTCTTTTATATCAGTATTTAGTCCACATTTGGCTCATACTAAACCTCTCCTATCCATGTATTTAACTAGATGGCTTCTAAACATTGCTAATGCTACTATTTCTTAAAGATTAAAAATTAGCTTTATTTATTATATAGTATGTACATTGATACATACTGTAAAATGTGTAATTTGCATCAATGACCAATGCAGTCTGAGGGTGTGCTGGATGCAGCCTGCAAGTATTACCATGTTTCCAGTGACGATATAGCATGCCCACAACTTACTGATCTTAACTTGTACATCTTTGGCATATGGGAGGAAACCAGAACACCCAGAGGAAGCCTATGCAGTCACAGGAAGATTGTACAAACTCCTCACAGACAACAGTAAGAATGCACCCGGTTCACTGATAGCTGGCATGCTCGAACTGTGCTAATTATCAAAAAGTCTGATATTCAGAGGACAACAGCTTTAGTTTGTATAGAATCCTAACAACTTGTAAGTTGGTGGGTTAATTGGTCACTGTAAATTGTAAAGAGTTTGTATGTTCTCCCATGATCACATGGGTTTCCTCTGGGCACATCAGTTAGTCTTTCATAGTTTTTGTATGTCACTCACTTTTCAGGTATCAAAAGTGAGATACTTCTATTCAGATGGCTTGTGCTACCCAGGTCCCTCACGAATCAACTTGTTAATGAACTTCCTACTGGGTATTTGGCTCACTCAAGCCATAGCCAAAGGGTTCTTGTGATCATTGCAACATCACAGATGAGCTTGGATTTCTAAACAAGGAGTGGCTTTTGCATTGATGAGACCTGACATAGATTGAGGGACCACATCATCAAACACCTTTGCTCTACCTGCCACAAAAGGCATGATTTCCCAGTAGCTACCATTTTAATTCTACTTCCCATTCCTATTCGCATTGTCGGTCCAGAGACGACTCTACGGCCTCAATAAGGCCATTCTCAGGTTGGAGGAGCGGCGCCTCATATTCCATCAAAGTAGCCTCCAATCCAATGGCATGGACATTGATTTCTCGAACTTCCAGTGATTTCTCCCCCTCCCCTTCTCTCTTTTTCCATTCCCCATTCTGGTTCACCTCCTATTCCTTCTCCTAACCGGCACTTCCTCCTTTCCTTACACCCATCGTCCACTGTCTTCTCCTCTCTGATTCCTTTCTATCTTCCTTCTTCTGCCCTTAACCTTTTCTAACTATCACCAGCCAGCTTAATCTTCCCCCTCACCTGCTCTCACCTATTACCTGTTCAGCTTGTACTCCTTCCCCTCCCCTGCTGCCTTCTGGCTTCTGCTCCCCTTCCTTTCCAGTCCTAATGAAGGGTCTCACACTGAATTGACAACTGTTTATTCCCCTCCATAGATACTGCCTGACCTCTGAGTTTCTCCGGCATCTTGGATGTGTTGCTTTGGAGATGCCCTTCAAGGGGTACAACTTTAGATGGGATTGTTCTGCAACACTGATGATAAAATAATTTGGATGCTAACATTCACTTTTAATATATATTAAAAAAAACATGGAGCATGATATTGGCATTCATCATTAAAATGGTTTTGTGGTCACTTTAAGGATCTGAAGCAAGAGTACATCAATTCAGTATTCCTAGAAATATGACCAAACTTCTAGCAGCCTAGTTAAATATCTTATTCACAACATATAATATTTTGTAAGAAATTTGTGTTCTGTTTCAATTCCAGTCAGTGGCCACTTTATCAGGTACACCTGAACACCTTCTTAATGCAAATATGTAATCAGCCAATCTTGTAGCAGCAACTCAATGCATAAATGCCTGCACGTATGGTCAAGAAATTCAGTTGTTATTCAAACCAAACATCAGAATGGCAAAGAAATGTGATCTAAGTGACTTTGACTATGGAATAATTGTTGGTGCCAGAAGGGGTGTTTTGAGTATTTTGGGAACTGCTGATCTCCTGGGATTTTTATGCACAAGAGATTCTAGAGTTTACAGAGAATAATAAGAAAAATTCCGACAGCAGGTTTCTGTGGTCAAAAACGCCTTGTGAATGTGAGAGGTCAGAGGAGAAGTTCAAGCTGACAGGATGGTGACAGTAACACAAATAACCAGGCATTACAACATTCTGAACGCATAGCACGTTGAATCTTGAAATTTATGGGCTACAATTGCAGGAGACCATGAACATACAGGAGTTTGCTAATAAAACGGCCACTAAGTGTATTTATAACTTTGATTGCCCTTTAGCAAAATAATCTTTATTTCTCCCATCATTAGAATGCTCATACCTATGTGAGTGCCGGATTCCGTGTGAAAACAAGAGTTTCCAAGGAGAAGCAGTTGGTAGAATCTATCTCCATGGTATACACTGGAATTTCTGAGGACTTCATTCACGCTACAGCCACAGAAAAATACCTACAAGGCAAAGACCTCACTTCCAATGATACCTTACAAGGCAAGTGTGTGTATATAAAGGAATTCAGAATCAAAGTTGCATAGTGATTAGCAAAGCACTTTACAGCAGCCAGCTATGTGATTGGGATTTGATTCCTGCCCCAGTCTTTATGGAGTTTGTACCTCCCTGTGACTGCGTGTGTTTCCTCTGGGTGCTCCAGTTTTCTCCCATATTCCAAAAATGTATGGATTAGGGTTAGTGAATTGTGGACATGCTATGTTAACACTGGAAGATTATGGGAGCATGCCCAGAACTGGAAAATAGTAGTTCTAAGGAAAGTTTTGATAAACTATTTTTTTTTTGGAATAGAGGAGTCTTGAGCTGATACTTAATTTATGGTGTTATGAATGTACCACAGCTCTGAGGGGCTGAAGGGGCGGGAGCAGCCCCCTCCTTCTGGAGAATCGCAAGAGCACTATTAATTCGGGTCTCGGACCCAGGCAAATGAGGCACCTTATTGTATGAATTCCGAAAAGAGCCAACTAGTAGGAAAGGAGATTGAACATATGCTAGCTGCTGGGATGATCCGCGAATCCTCTTCCGCGTGGGCTTCTCCTTGCGTGGTTGTCCCAAAACCGGACGGTATCATAAGATTCTGTACTGATTACTGGAAGGTCAACGCGGTCACCCAGACAGATGCTTACCCTATTCCCCAGGTGGATGATTGCATTGACCAAGTGGGGAAGGCAAGGTACATCACAAAAGTTGACTTGTTAAAGGGATACTGGTGCGTTCCTTTAACGGACAGGGCTCGAGAGATTTCCGCCTTTGTCACCCCATCCGGGTTGTACGAGTACAACGTTATGCCGTTTGGGATGAAAAATGCACCAGGGACATTCCAGCAGATGATAGACGCTGTGATAAAAGGGTTAACCCACATCAAGGCTTATCTTGACGATGTGATAGTTTGGAGTGACACCTGGGGGGAGCACCTGCAGGCTGTAGAAAGTCTGTTTACCCGAATGTCGGCAGCCCTCCTTACAGTAAACCTTGCCAAGAGTGAATTTGGTTACGCCACTATCACCTGTTTGGGGTATGTGGTGGGAGAGGGACAAGTGGCTCCTGTGCAGGCGAAGGTACAGGCTATTTCTGAGGTTCCTGTACCCTACAATAAAAGGGCCCTGAGGAGGTTTTTGGGCATGGTGGGATACTATCGGAAATTCTGTAAAAATTTCACGGACATTGCGCTCCCCCTTACAAAACTCCTACGGAAGGAGGAAAAGTTTGAGTGGGGTCACTCTTGTCAGAATGCTTTTGAAAAGTTAAAAGCCGTATTGTGCCATCACCCGGTGTCACGTTCTCCTTCGGGTGTAACGAAACGCCGAATTTAACGTCCGGATAAACCACAGTTAATAAGAACCAGATCGCAGTAAGATTAACCATTTACTGTTCACTCTTCACATTAACATATGGTGAAAACTGTTGATAAAACAATACAAGATTGATACAGTATTTGTTCCTTACTTAATATCACATTTCAAGTGTAAATACTTGCAAAGGTGACTATAACTACATTACACTAAGGTGCAGTATACAGGGAGAGTTTACCTGCTCCATTGACTACTTTAAATACACTTCCATGCAAACTATCCGCGACTCTTTAACTAACGAAAGCATAAACATTATCTACCGACGTTACCTCTAACAGGATCAGCATTAATATCTTAGTTCAATATATCGATTATCTATTAACTTACAGCGTTGCTCTCACTGTGATTTCTCATGCCTGCAAAACTGCTTGTGCTCAGGTGAGCCTCGTGGAAAGCCCCCACCCTCGCGCTAATTTCAAACCGGTGTTTTCCCACAAGACGCGGCGAAACCGGATGTGACGTCATCGCATGCCGATATATTTTACATGCAATGAATACACTTTAAACACTTCTAATTCTAACTAGAAAATACTATTGAATGAATTACTAAGCGAAAATATTATAAACTAAATAACTGTCGTAAAGACAGCACACCCGGTGTTAAAAGCACCCGATTTGTTAGCAGGTTATTGGGCTGGAGTCTGATGCTGCAGGAATTCGACATTAAGATACAGCACATTAAGGGGAGTGATAATGTGCTAGCGGATTGTTTATCTAGATGCTGAACTACGTGTATAACTGTATGGCTCTGTAATTAAAAGAAAAAGCTTGGGTATTGTGTTAGATTAAAAATCCTGTAAGACTCTGTACAATTCCGTTTTTAACCGCTGATAAAAAACGTTTTTTTAAAGGGGAGGTGTTATGAATGTACCACAGCTCTGAGGGGCCGAAGGGGTGGGAGCAGCCCCCTCCTTCCGGAGAATCTCAAGAGCACTATTAATTCGGTCTCGGACCCAGGCAAATGAGAGACAATGTAACGGTTTTGGCCATGGCTCTTAGAGACACCTGTGTGAAGGGCGTGACCCTGCTACGTGACAGCTACCACGGATATGGACACTCTCGGGCAATGTGGGGGTGGGGATTACATCACCCTACTTTGATGGACATCTACAACTCCGCAAGTCAAGATAAAAGGGGACTGCAGAAGGCGGTACCCCAGAGAGACGCACCAGAAGGACTTGATCGCTCAACGCTCCCGTGATAGCTGGAAGCCAGTCAAAAGCCACGTGCGCTCCGTAACTTCTCTGCTTGGGGAGCGGGTGGCTGATAATACCGAGAAGGACTTTGAACTAATAACAGGGAAACAACGCTCCCCTGATTCAACGGAGTTGCTTCGTAAAAGATCCGGGCAAGTTTTGTCGTTTCTCCTCACTCTCTCTGAAACACGTGAAAACCAGCGATTCCCCAAAAAGACTGAAGGCTGCAGACTTCTGAGTGACTTTTATATTTCCAACGGACAATATATTATCCCCTAGACAACAGTCGAGATTATTTCTTAATGATGATTATTGCTATACCCGCGCTTTAGATTGAGTTTTGCCGATGTATATGTTCTGAATGTTTGTATTAACCTTACTTTTGTGCCCCCCTTTATGAATAAAACCGTTCGAAAATAGTGCCATCAGACTCCAACGGACCTCTCTATCTTTGCTGGTGAGTTATTCATTTACGGGATACGTAACAATGGCTATGCAATTCTAGATGGTGTAAACTGGAAGGATTTCCTTTTACACAAGAGTCAAAAACCAAGGGGGTATGCATTTAAAATAGGAGGAACAGAAGAGAGATGAGAAAAATCTCTCAGAGTGGTAGATGTCTGGAACTCACTGCAAGGGGTTAATTAAGGCAAAAACCTGCACCACATTTGAAAAAGCTACTTAATATAGCAATGCTATATTCTTGTGCTAAACAATCATGTACAGGATAAAAATAATTGATTAGCTTTATCTGTCACGTGCACATTGAAAGGTCGAAACACAGAGCAAAAGGTGTCATTTGTGTCAACGACCAACATATCCCAGGTATATGCTGGGGGCACCTGCTTGTCTCGCCATGCTTCCAGTGCCAACATAACATGTCCACAACATGTCCCCACTTAATAACCAGTATATATTAAGAACATGGGAGGGAACTGGAGCACCTGGAGGAAACCTATGTGATCATGGGGAGAAGATACAATCTTGCAGACTGTGGCAGGAGCTGATCCCAGGTTAGTGATCACTAGTATTGTAAAGAGTTGCACTAATTGCTACACTACTGTCTCCTGTATCATTGTTTATATGAATTCTAACAGGTGTAATTTTGGAGTTTTATATTGCAAGAAAAAATGGAGTTTAAGATACTTCTCATTGGTCTGGTCAAAGAAGACAGAGTATTGCAGTTTGGTAATTTACCACAGACTTTTGTGAGAACAAGTTTTTGAAAATTAGATGTATTTGGTTTCAACACCATTCCACAATGTGCAAATCACTACAGCACCGAAATTCCTAGACTTTCCGTAGGTTGTTAAATTGAGAGCCTCATTTGGAAAGATGACCGTTATAGAAAATGGAAGTGTTAGTGGGGCATAAAACACCTTTAGTTGCCAAGCACTTGTGTAGGTTATAAGCAGTGCCATTTCCAGCATTAGAAATTCATCATGGTGTTTGTGAGCCCACTCTTCACATCTGGAGAAAACCCACCTCCTTCACTGAGACAAAAATCTATTTCCATGAGCTTCCATTTTAAGATGGTGCTGCTGAAGGCAAGCAACAACTTACTGGCAGTTAACAAAACAAGAAACATGGTACAACTAAATACATTTCCTGCAAAAAAAAAGATGGTAAATGATCACTGCAAACAATGAAGAGGAGAGCGAAGGCAAAGCTGAGTTGAGGGCCAAAGGCATGCAGATGCGAGGCAAAGTCGGTGCAAAGTTGAGGCAACGTCATGGCAAGGTCAAGGCATACCCAAGGAGTGGTTGAGACATATTTGAGACTAAGTTGTGGTGAACTGAGCAGAGCAAAGTTGGAGCAGAGGAGAGGCAGGTTCGAAGCCCATTTATCTAAACCTAGGTAAAAATAGGGGACAAGCTCTCCTCTACAATCATTCTGAGCACTGGTGCCCCACAAGGCTGTGTACTTAGTCCCCTGCTGTACTCACTGTACACCCATGATTGTGTAGCCAAGTTTCCATGGAACTCAATATATAAGTTTGCTGACAACACCACGTTGTAGGCCGTACCTTGGATAATGATGAGTCTGAGTACAGAGAAGATATTAAGAACCTGGTGGCACGGTGCGAAGACAATAACCTATCCCTCAACATCAGCAAGACGAAGGAATTGGTTGTTGACTTCAGAACGAGTAGCGGACTACACGACCCCATCTACATCGGTGGTGCGCAGGTGGAAAAGGTCAAAAGCTTTAAGTTCCTCGGGGTGACTATCACAAATGACCTGACTTGGTCTAACCAAGCAGAGTCTGCTGCCAAGAAGGCCCACCAGTGCCTTTACTTCCTGAGAAAGCTGAAGAAATTTTCCCTGTCCCCTAAAACCCTCACTAATTTTTATAGATGCACCGTAGAAAGCATTCTTCTAGGGTGCATCACAACCTGGTATGGAAGTTGTCCTGTCCAAGACCAGAAGAAGCTGCAGAAGATTGTGAACATAGCCCAGCACATCGCACAAATCAATCTTCCATCCTTGGACTCACTTTACACCGCACGCTGTCGGAGCAGTGTTGCCAGGATAATCAAGGACACAACCCACCCAGCCGACACACTTTTTGTCCCTCTTCCCTCCGGGAGAAGGTTCAGGAGCTTGAAGATTCGTATGGCCAGATTTGGGAACAGCTTCTTTCCAACTGTGATAAGACTGCTGAACGGATCCTGACCCAGATCTGGGCCTTACCTTCCAAATATCCAGACCGGACTTACACTACCTTACTTTCCCTTTTCGATTTTCTAATTATGATTTATAATTTAAATTTTTTATTATATTTACTTCGATTTGTACTTCAAGGAGTGCAAAGTGCAGAGTCAAAAATCGTGATGATTGTACACTCTGGTATCAATTGTTTGGTGACAATAAAGTAAAGTAAGTGAAGTAAACCAGGAGTAAGGTTTGATTGATCTAAGCACCGGGCTGATTTGGAAAGGTCGGGTACTGGCCAAAACATGGCAGCAGGGTCCAGGCCCAGAGCGTATCCACACAACAAGGCCTGGGTGTTAGAGCGAGGAACACTCCGATGTTTAGGTGACTTAAGTAACAGGCCAGATGGATTGAAAAGACAGAATGGCAGGACCAGAGGCAAGGTTCAGGCCAGTTCTGCTCACTGCTCTGTAATGTTTACTCTACTCTTCGCTGCACTGAACAATCTCCACAGCCATCTGTGGCAGTGAGTTCCACAGAGTCGCTACTCCAGTTAAAGAAATTCCTTATCATCATGTCCTAAAAGGATATCCTTCTATTCTGAAGATGTGAACTCTGGTCCTAGACTCCCTCACTATAGGAGGCATCCCCTCCACGTCCACTTTATCTAGGTTTCAATGAGATCCGCTCTCATTCTTCCAAACTCCAGTGAGTACAGGTCCAGAGCCATCAAACATTCCTCATATGTTAACCCCTTCATTCCCAGGATCATTCTCATGACCCTCTCCAATGCCAGGAGATAAGGGGCCCAAAATTGCTCACAATACTCCAAATACAGTCTGAACAATTCCTTATAAAGAATCATACAAGCGAATGCAAACATGACTATCAATATTCTAGCCCGTTTGTCTGCACAGATTTGGCCAACTGCCTTTCATGGATTCATCCTTTTGAAGGATGCCAGGATGTTGGTTGCAGAGACTGAAGTAACAGGATTCAATTGGAGATGTGGGGCTTCTGTGTGAGTGTCATAGTTTTCCTCTCCAAGTGTGTATTGAGCTCATGCAGAAGTGACATGTCATTGTCACTTATGCTGCCTGATCATGCTTTGTGAAAACCCTGTCACAGTTGTTGAGCATCCTGCTCACCCATACCCTGTGCATCCCTTCCCCTCTCTACCTTCCCTCCTATCACAACAGTTAGTTTTATTGCTAACCTTTGTTCTTAGAAGACAAAATGTAACTAATTGTACATACATAAATGGAGGAAAAAGTGAATGTAATAGTTTTAATATGCCTGTTAGCAGCCGGGTCATTGATTGAAAGGATTATTACAGGTGCCTTGGCTGTTCTGGACAAGGAAATAATTCCTGATGTTTCTGATCCACTGTTGGCTGGTGCTACATACAGGAAGTCGCTGGCACAAGGGCTTTTCTATAAGGTCAGTTACTCGCATAGACACTGTACGTTGCTCATCCAATACAACATTGGCTCCTAAGTCAATGAGTAGAACTAATAAACTACTGTGTATCCTTTCACAATATACAAAAACTACAGAAGCTGTCAGATCAAATGTAAAGATCATTGGCTGCAGTCTACCATCAATGCAAGACTTGTGTGTATCCAGGACAAATAAGTGAGCTGAAAAAAACTAGTCATTCTGAAAACTGCCTTTTCAATAAGCTCCTTTCTGAAAACAGTAATATATCTATTTAAACAACATCTTCTTGCCACCTTAAATGTCCCAGGCAGACAATCTGATCAGCCATTCTAGTTAGCTACCCACCGTTCTCTATCTATTACCTTTCATTACTGCACTGCACTGTAAACACTTCAAACCACTTCTTTTATAAGGCTGTTATACATTGTAAATACGTCATATTTATTTATTCACATTTTATTCCATATCCATACTTTAACCTCCAACTTTATGTTTATATAATTCTTTATTTTTTAGAATTGTTGAATGTTTTTTCTTGCATGTCAACACACCACAGCAAATTCCTAATACATAGGGAATAAAGTTGATCCTTGATCCTTATAAATGCGCCAAACAGAATAACACTGAATGAAAACAGAATGTAAAAATTCAATGTCTGACTGGTGAATTAGTTTGTCATAAGCAAATTGGGAGCTGAGGCGTCACAGCAGACCTGAGGAGTAAAGTGCATTTCTGTGCTCAATATTTTTTGATAAAATGTCCTAAAGTGCCTGCCTAATTGAAGAGAATAGCTTTTGAATCCAGTTGCAGCATTGGGGGAATGGTGTTACAATGACAGTAAGTGTCCAACCATCACCTCACAGCTGCATTTACCTCTGAGGTGAAAGAGCACTGTGATAAGCCACTGTTCCACCCACTTCCCGATCTGTTCCCATATGTTCATTTCTAGAGCAGGAGTTCCCGACCAATATCCCCTCTAAGGTGTGCACAGACACACATCTTTTGCTATTAGTGTACAAAGGAATCTGAACTGTACACAATAGGTTGTCACCCACTACCTCACTGGCATGTTAAGTATATTTCACAATCGTACAGAGTCCCATTTCCTTTTCTGGTTTCTGATTCAGACAGTGTTTATGATTAATTGTCTGCAGATTTTAAAACCGGCTTATTTATACTGTTTTTATTGAAGGGATTATTGATTCACTATGTCATATTCCAAAGAAGCAAAGCGCATGAAGTGCATAAGAACTGAAACAGTAGAAACTGCTGCACTGAAAGCTCATGAGATCAGGAATGAGCAGCTCCGAGAAATACTTGTAAACTGGAATTGCTTTGGGTGGGAACTGACCTGAAGAGACAGAGGAAGGGGTGGTTGGCTCACAAATAGAGAAAGCTTGTAGGCAGTGTGAGAGGGAGGATTGGCAGGTGATAGGGGAGGGATGTGCTCAGACTGATGGTTTGAGATGTGTCTATTTTAATGCAAGGAGTATCATGAAAAAAAAGTGGATGAGCTTAGAGCGTGGATCAGTACTTGGAGATGTGATGTTGTGGCCATTACTGAGACTTGGATGGCTCAGGGGCAGGAATGGCTACTTAGAGTGCCAGGCTTTAGATGTTCCAGAAGGTACAAGGAGGGAGGCAAAAGAGGTGGGGGCATGGCACTGCTGATCAGAGTTAAGGAGTAGGTCATGGAGGGATTGTCTACTGAGTCTCTGTGGGTGGAAGTTAAAAACAGGAAGGGTCAATAACTCTACTGGGTGTTTTTATAGACCACTCAATAGTAACGGGGACATCAAGGGACAAATAGAAACATGGAAAATAGGTGCAGGAGTAGGCCATTCAGCCATTCGAGCCTGCACCGCCATTCAGTATGATCATGGCTGATCATCCAACTCAGAACCCTGTACCTGCTTTCTCTCCATACCCCCGATCCCTTTAGCCGCAAGGGCCATATCTACCTTCCTCTTAAATATAGCCAATGAACAGACCTCAACTGTTTCCTGTGGCAGAGAATTCCACAGATTTACCACTGTGTGAAGAAGTTTTTCCTCATCTCAGTCCTAAAAGGCTTCCCCTTTATCCTTGAACTGTGATAGAGAGACAGATATTGGAACGGTGCAGTAGTAACAGGGTTGTCGTGATGGGGGATTTTAATTTCCCCAATATTGATTGGTGTCTCCCTAGAGCAAGGGGCTTAGATGGGATGGAGTTTGTTAGGTGTGTTCAGGAAGGTTTCCTGACACAATATGTAGTTAATCCTACAAGAGGAGAGGCTGTACTTGATTTCTATTGGGAAATGAACCTGGTCCGGTGTCAGGTCTCTCAGTGGGAAAGCATTTTAGAGATAGTGATCACAATTCTATCTCCTTTACCATAGAATTGGAGAAGGATAGGAACAGACAAGTTAGGAAAGTGTTTAATTAAGTATTAATTGGGAGCAGATGTTCTCAGGGAAATGTACGGCAGAAATGTGGTAAATGTTCAGAGGATATTTGTGTGGCATTCTGCATAGGTACATTCCAATGAGACAGGGAAAGGATGGTAGGGTATAGGAACCTTGGTGTACAAAGGCAGTTGAAAATCTAATCAAGAAGAGAAGAAAAGAAAAGCTTACAAAAGGTTCAAAAAACTAGGTAATGATTGAGATACCGTTCTGTCCCACGACCTCACTTCGGAAAATCGGACCATCAGGCCATACTCCTCCTCCCGGCTTAAAAACAGAAACTGAAGCAGGAGGTCAGGGTGTCAAAAGTGGTGTTGCATTGGACAAAGGAAACATGAGGTTTTCCGTGACTGCTTTGAATCAGTGGACTGGTTAGTATTCAAGGACTCGGCAACTAAACCCGATGAGTATGCCTCAGCTGTCATGGAATTTATCTGGAAATGCACGAGGACTGTGTGTCTCGCAAGATGCTCAGGGTATTCCCTAACCGGAAACCTTGGATGAAGTATGAGGTCCAGTCCCTTTTAAGGCTAGAACTGCAGCTTTTAGGTCTGGGGATACCAGTCGCTACACGGAATCCAGGCGTGAACTCCGGAAAGCCATTAAGGGCGCCAAGAGGCAATATCGAGCCAAGTTGGAAGCCCAGGCTAACCAGCGGGATGCCAGTAGACTATGGCAGAGTTTAAATGAGATCACTGGGTGCAAAGAAAAGGCTGGCAATATCAATAACTGTAGCGCTTCTCTTCCTGACGAACTTAATGTATTCTATGCAAGATTCGAACAGAAGAGGAGCATCCCACCCCCTCCAGATGAACCAGACGTGGTGACATTGAGATTCATCAGCACCGAGGAGGACATTAGTAGAGCTTTCCTGAAGGTAAATCCAAGGAAGGCGACGGGCCTAGAAGGTGTCCCAGGACGGGTTCTCAGGGCCTGTGCAAGTGAGCTAGCTGGAGTGTTTGCTGACATATTCACAACTGCTCCCTGCTTCAGCCTGAGATCTCCTCGTGTTTTAAGAAGGCAACAATAATCCCGGTGCCGAAGAAGAGTAAGGTGGCATGCCTGAATGACTATCAACCTGTGGCTCTGACATCAATTGCTATGAAGTGCTTCGAGCAATTGGTTATGGCTCACGTCAACCATAGCCTACCGGTCAAACTCAACGCTTTGCAATTCGCCTACCAGAGCAACAGGTCAGCGGCAGATGCCATCTCTGTGGCACTATATTCCTCCTTAGAACATCTGGAGAATAAAGGCACATATGTAAGGCTCCTTTTCATTGACTACAGCTCTGCCTTTAATACCATGATTCCAAATAAACTGATTCCTAACCTCTGGACCCTGGGTCTTAGTACTCAGATCTGCAGCTGGATCTTCAACTTCGTCACAGACAGGACCCAGGTTGTAAGAACAGGGGACAAGCTCTTCTCTACAATCACTGTGAGCACCGGTGCCCCACAAGGCTGTGTACTCAGCCCCCTGCTGTACTCACTGTACACCCATGATTGTGTAGCCAAGTTTCCATCAAACTCAATATAATAGTTTGCTGATGACACCACAATTGTAGGCCGTATCTCAGGCAACGATGAGTTTGAGTACAGAGAGGAAATTAAGAACCTGGTGGCATGGTGTGAAGACAATAACCTATCTCTCAACGTCAGCAAGGCGAAGGAATTAGTTGTTGACTTTTGAAGGAGTAGCGGACCACACGACCCCATCTACATCGGTGGTGCACAGGTGGAACAGGTCAAAAGCTTTAAGTTCCTCAGGGTCAATATCACAAATGACCTGACTTGGTCTAACCAAACAGAGCCCACTGCCAAGAAGGCCCACCAGTGCCTTTACTTCCTGAGAAAGCTGAAAAAATTTGGCCTGTCCCCTAAAACCCTCACTAATTTTTATAGATGCACCGTAGAAAGTATTCATCTAGGGTGCATCACAGCCTGGTATGGAAGTTGTCTTGGCCAAGACCGGAAGAAGCTGCATAAGATCATGAACACATCCCAGCACATCACACAAACTAATTTTCCATCCTTGGACTCACTTTACACCGCACACTGTCGAAGCAGTGCTGCCAGGATAATCAAGGACATGACCCACCCAGCCAGCATTTTCTGTCGCTCTTCCCTCCAGGAGAAGGTTCAGGAGTTGAAGACTCATACAACCAGATTTGGGAACAGCTTCTTTCCAACTGTGATAAGACTGCTGAATGGATCCTGACTCGGATCTGGGTCGTAACTTCCAAATATCCGGACCTGACTTGCACTACCTTACTTTTCCTTTTCTATTTTCTATTTATGATTTATAACTTAAATTTTTATTATATTTACTATCGATTTGTACTCCAGGGAGCGCAAAGCGCGGAATCAAATATCGTTGTGATGATTGTATGCTCTAGTATCAATTGTTTGGTGGCAATAAAGTAATAATAATAATAATAATCTAGAAAATTATAAGGCTAGCAGGAAGGAGCTTAAGAATGAAATTAGGAGAGCCAAAAGGGGCCATGAGAAGGTCTTGGTGAGCAGAATTAAGGAAAACCTCAAGATATTCTACAAGTATGTGAAGGGCAAGAGGATAAGACATGAGAGAATAGGACCAATCAAGTGTGACAGTGGAATAGTGTGTATGGAACCGGAGGAGGTAGTGGAGGTACTTAATACTTTGCTTCAGTATTCACTACGGAAAAGGACCTTGGTGAGTGTAGAGATGACTTACAGCAGGCTTGAGCATATAGACATTAAGAAAGAGAATGTGCTGGAGCTTTTGGAAAGCATCAAGTTGGATAAGTCACCAGGACTGGATGAGATACACACTAGGCTACTGTGGGAAGAGAGGGGAGATATTGCTGAGCCTCTGGCAATGATCTTTGCATCATCAGTGGGGTCAGGAAAGGTTCCAGAGGATTGGAGGATTGCAAATGTTGTTCCCTTATTCAAAAAAGGGAGTAGTGATAGACTAGTGAGTCTTCAGTGGTTGGTAAGTTGATGGATAAGATCCTGAGAGGCAGGATTTATAAACATTTGGAAAGGCATAATATGATTAGGAATAGTCAGCATGGCTTTGTCAAAGGCAGGTCGTGGCTTATGAGCCTGTTTGACTTTCTTGAGGATGTGACTAAACACATTGATGGAGGTAGAGCAGTAGATGTAATGTATATGGTTTTCAGCAAGGCATTTGATAAGGTACCCCATGCAAGGCTTATTGAGGAAGTAAGGAAGCATGGAATCCAAAGGGACATTGCTTTGGGGATCCAGAATTGGCTTGCCCACATAAGGCAAAGAGCGGTTGTAGATGGGCCATACTGTGCATAGAGGTCGGTGACCAGTGTTGAGCCTCAGGGATCTATTCTGGTACTCTTCGTGATTTTTATAACTGACCTGGATGAGGAAGTGGAGGGATGGGTTAGTAAATTTGCTGATGACACAAAGGTTGGGGGTATTGTGGATAGTCTGGAGGGCTGTCAGAGGTTACAGCGGGACATTGATAGGATGCAAAACTGGGCTGAGAAGTGACAGATGGAGTTCAACCCAGATAAGTGTGAGATGGTTCATTTTGGTAGATCAAATATGATGGCAGAATATAGTATTAATGGTAAGACTCTTGGCAGCATGGAAGATCAGAGGGATCTTGGGGTCCGAGTCCCTAGGACACTCAAAGCTGCTGCACAGGTTGACTCTATGGTTAAGAAGGCATACGGTGCTTTGACCTTCATCATCTGTGGGATTGAGTTTAAGAGCCAAGAGGTAATGTTACAGCTGTATAGGACCCTGGTCAGAACCCACTTGGAGTACTGTGCTTCGAAAAATAGAGAGCTATGGGTAACCTGAAGTCATTTCGAAAGTAAGTACACGTTCGGCACAGCATTGTGCGTCAAAGGCCCTGTATTGTGCTGTAGGTTTTCTGTGTTTCTACAATACAGGAACTGGTGTTACTATGCATTTACTGTCACTATGCAGAAGTTGCTAGAGAATTTGCAAGTGGGAACAAGTGGAATGATATTTGAAAGCTTTGCTTTTTAAAGTGTCATTTAGCAAGCAGATCACATAGGCATGGTTTGCAAAAGCTCTAGCGAGAAAATCCTTCATTATCCACTACAGGCCTGCTACATATGTTTTGTGAGAGTACAGGTGAACAAGAGCAAAAATGATCAAACCCAGAGGGGATCAAAGTTCTTACAGTGTTTTGCTAGCTGTTACTATAAATATCGCTATATGTATATAGGGGCCAACAGACCCCTCGATTATTAGTAGGGGTCCTTGGTATAATAAAAGGTTGGGAACCCCTGGTCTGGATTGCCAGTGTTGGTCTTTGGAAGACCAGTTATAAACTTTATGCTTTGAAACAGTTATCCTTTGATTGTGTATTTTATTTGACCAATGAACTTGCTGTGAACTTTATTTGAACAGTTTTACTTGTCTCTTTTGAGTGACGATATCATCTCACCACGTAACCGGAGTGCACAATATTCTTTGGAACGCCCTGTTTCGACAGGAAAACAAACGTTCAGCAGCAAGCCAGAGGAATATCCTTTGACACAGCCCATGCCAAAATTAAGTTCCCACCTGCAGGTAGGATTTTGATATGTCTTGTGCCTGATATCACTCATTACAAATTCACACATGTTCTAATTTTTCCCAACCTATGAACTCATTTTCAAGGGCTCTACAACTCATGTTCTCCACTATTATTTATTTACTTTTGTGCATAGTTTGTCTACTTTTGCACATTGGTTATTTGTCAGTCTTTGTTTATGAGTGTATTTCCATTATCTGTATTTACTGAGAATGCTGAAAACAAAATGAATCACAAGGTGGTATATGGTGGCATATATGTACTTTGATAATAAAGTTACTTTGAACTTTGATGCCAGAATAAGAAGGTGGAGGGAGGGAAAGGAGTACAAGCTAGAAGGAGACACGTGAAGCTAGGTGGGTGGCAGGGGGTTGAGGTGGGGATTGAAGTCAGAAGATGGGAGATGATAGGTGATAAAGGTGAAGGTCTGGAGAATGAATCTGATAGGAAAGGAGAGAGGACCATGGGAGAAAAGTCAAAATTTTAACGTTTCTCTCCTGTTTATCACCTCTCCCTGATTCCGCCTCCTCCTTCCCTTTCTTCCATGGTCTACTCTCCTCTCCTATCAGATTCCTTCTTATAGTGATCTTAGAGATGATTAAAATGTTGGCACAACCTGGGATAAAGGATCTGTCTGTGCTGTAATGTTCTATGTTCTGAAACAGAGAACTTCATGGCATACAAATCAATGATAATAAACCTGATTCTGATTTATTTTCTTTCCATTTTTATTACATTAGCAAAATCTTGGGGTCCCAGACCAGAAATTGTATACAGTTTTATCAGGAGAAGAATAATACATGAATATACAATAAGATGCCAACATTGGCCAGCTAACTGAATATAGAGTCCATCATTAATTTCTTTGTTTAACATTTGATAGCAATCTATGGGACTTGAGGCTTTTGCCAATTTCAGTAATTTGAGGAGTGAATAGGGATGTCTTGGTCAGCCCCTCATAGATAAGCTATTGGGAATAACCTTAGTTGTTGCCTTAAATGAGGCTGAGCCCCTTGCTGCTTCAGTGGGATGTTAACAAATTTCATTTTCTCTTGCTTTAGCAGGATGGCTGACTCTGGGTACCTAAGAATTTCATATAATTGGGCAAAACTATTTTCTAAACAAGAAGAAAATTCAGAAATCAGAAGTGCAAAAGGGGCTTGGTAGGATTCCCTAAAGGTTAATACAGTTTGAGTTGGTGGTAAGGAAAGCGAATGCAATGTTAGCATTCATTTTGAGAGGACTAGAATATAAAACAAGGATGTAATCATGAGACTTTATAAGGCACTGGTTAGACTGCATTTGAAATACTGGCAGCAGTTTTGGGGGCTCCTTATCTAAGAAAAGATGTGCTAGCATTAAAGATCCAGAAGAGATTCACACGTGATTGCGGTAATGAAAGGGTTAACATACGAAGACTGTTTGATGGTTCTGGGTCTGTACTCACTTGAGTTTAGAATTTTTTTTGAGTTTAGTTTTTTTATTATTATGTAGCAATATACTACTGCCAGAAAGCAACAAATATCATGGCATGTGCCAGAGATATTAAACCTAATGCTGATTCTGGTGGAATCTGTGGAATTCATTTCCTCTGATGGCTGTGAAAGCCAAGTTATTAGGTGTATTTAAATCAGATATTGATAGGGTTCTTGGGCTTGAGAGGGATAATAAATCTGCCATGATAGATGGACTGAATGGCCTAATTCTTCTCCTGTGTCTAATGGTATTAAAATTTGGATTAATGCTCAGAATTGTAGACAAGCTCTAGTTTTAAAATTTCCTTTGTCTTTCAGACATCAGGTGAAGCTCAGTTCATCAATGACTTGCCACCTGTACCTAACGAGCTGTTTGCTGCATTTGTGCTAAGCACAGAGGGCAATGCAACCCTCAGCAACATTGATGGTGTAGCAGCTATGACTGTGCCTGGTGCTGTTGCAGTGAGTATATGAAGTGCATTGTTAGTTTCCCTAAGTCTTAAGTAAGCAATGTCTTGTTTTAACGAAAAGAAATATCAATGTTTTAAAGTTTAGATCAATCAAGAAACGCTGTTATGAATTTTTAGAATGTGTCCCTTTATTTCAGAACTTGTGGACACTGTAAAATGCATTACATGCAAGGTGTATGAGCTCTCTACCCAGATGGCACAATACCGTAGCAGTTATCCCATTGCATTAAGCACCAGGTAATCACCAATCAGGTTCAATTCCTGCCACTGACGTAAGGAATTTGTACATTCTCCCTGTGATCACAAAGGTTTCCTCCAGGTGCTCATGTTTCCTCCCACATTCCAAAGGCGTATGGAGTTAGGGTTCGTGAGTTGTGGGCATGCTATGTTGGCGTCAGAAGTGTGGCCATAGTTGCAGGCTGCCTCAACACAATCCTCGCTGATTTGATTTGATATAAATGGCACTTTTCACTGTATGTTTTGATGCAGTTGTGACAAATAAAGCTAATCTTTGCACATTAAGGCAGCTTTGCAAAGTATCTTGCCATCCTTCGATATATGAAACATGCTATAGGCACGGTAGTGCAGGGGTTAGCATAACACTATTCCAGTGCCAATGATCAATACCGTTGCTCTCTGCGATCATGTTGATTTCTACCGGGTGCTCTGGTTTCCTCCCACATTCTATAGACGTGCGGGCAGATAGGCTAATTCATGGGTGTAATTGGGCAGCACAGGCTTGTTTGGCCAGAAGAGCATGTTACCGTGCTGGGTCCCTAAATAAAATATTTAAGTAATTTTTTTTAAAATATGCTTTTGCTATAAAAGCAACTTTTAGTAAAGTTTAATGTTTTATATGTTTAATAAAAGTAAACATGCAAAGTTAAACGTCTAATCAAGGAGTTTTAATGTAAGAATTAGCAATCTAAATGTTGAATAATTTGTTGTATTATACATTTTAAGTACCACGTTCCAATTTAGCAATAAAAAATAATTGCGGATGATAGCATGTGGTATTAAGTTAAACCAGACTCTAACAAGGCACAAGAATGGTTGTCTCTATAATCTTGGCGTTGTGTGGACACTGTTTATCAGTTATTCAAAGTGAAGTCAGTCTTATTACTACATGATTTTAACATCAGTTGGAAGAAAAATGCATTTCCACTGGCATTAATCTCATGTGCAAAAAATTGTCCAAGGCAGTGACTACTATTTAATTAGTGCCACTATTCACATTTTAGGTGCTAAAAGCTGAGGATATCCCTGGAAGCAACACATTTATGCCGCCACCCTCTGCAGTTGAGGAGATTTTCAGTAGTGGGCCAATTCTTTATGCTGGACAACCAATTGCACTGTGTATTGCAGGTAAAATGACAAATAATAGTTTGAGTATTGTAAGTGAAATAAATGTATGCCCCTTTAACTGGGGTCAAGAGGGTTGAGAGCTTCAAGTTCCTAGGAGTCAACATCAGCAATAACCTGTCATGGTCCAACCATGTTAATGTCACTGCCAAGAAAGCTCATCAGCACCTCTACTTGCTCAGAAAACTAAGGAAATTTGGTATGTCCTTTTGAATCTCACTTATTTCTCTCAATGCCATAGAAAGCATCCTATCTGAATGCATCATAGCTTGGTATGGCAACTGCTCTGCCCATGATTGCAAGAAAGTGCAGTGTTGTGAACACAGCTTAGCATAATCCAACCAAAGTGGCTAGGTAAATCCATGTTGCTTTTGACTCTCACTAAAATCTTAAAGGTACAACCTTCTCCATCAAGGACCTCTTCAAAAGGTGCTTCCTCAAAAAGATAGCATCCATTATTAAGGGCCCTCTGTATCTGGGACCTGCCCTCTTCTCATTATCACATTGGAATGGAGATACAGGAGAATGAAGAGCCATGCTCAAGGATTCAAAAACAGTTTCTCCCCCTACCCTCCTGGAAGAACTCTGCACATCAGGCAGCATCTATGGAAGGAAATGGATAGTCAGTGTTTCAGGTTGAGACATTGGGTTTGTGGAATTTCTTGCCATAGGTGCTCATTGACCTGTTGAGTTCTCCCAGCATGTTGTGTTTGTTGCTCTGAATTTCCAGCATCCGCAGAATCTCTTGTGTTTACGTTTCTGATTCAATAATCTGCAAACTTGTAGATAGAGTTAGAGCAACACAGTCATGAATGTTTAGAGAGCAGAGTAAACTGTAAATGTACACTGTTAGCAGGCAATTGTAATTGAAGGATAGGTATCTTTCAGCAATAAGAAAACTACTGTATAATTTACACTAATTGAACTAACTTTGCATAGAACCACACACAAAAAGCTGGAGAAACTCAGCAGGTCAGGCAGCATCTGTGGAAATGAATGAGAAGAAGAAGGTGGGGGATGGGAAAGGAGGATAAACTAGGTGAAAGGTGAAGCCAGGTGTGGGGGGGGGGGGGGGAACGAAGTTATAAGTTGGGAGGCGATATGTAGAAAAACCAAAGGACTGGAGAAGAAGGAATCTGATAAGAGAGGAGAGTGGACCATGGGAAAAAGGGTAGGAAGATGATCACCTAGGGAGGTGATAGGCAAGTAATAAGAAAAGTTAAGAGACCAGAGTGGGGAATTGAAAATTAGGAAAGGGAGAGGGGTAAGAATTACCAGAATGAGAAATTGATGTTCATGGTATCAGGTTGGAGGCTCCCTAGACAGAATATGAGGTGTAGCTCCTCCACCTTGTGAGTGGCCTCTTCGTGGCAGAAAAGGAGTCCACAAATGGACATGTCAGAACAAGAATGGTGATTGGAATTAAAACGGTTAGCCACTGGGAAATTCCACTTTAGGTGGATGGAGCAGAGGTGCTCGACAAAACAGTTCCCCCAGTTTATGTCAGAATGCTCTAATGTAGAGAAGGCCGCATGGAGAACACCAGATACTGCTGGTGATCTCAACAAATTCACACGTGAACAGTTGTCTCACCTGGATGATTGTTTGGGGCCCTGAATGGAGGTGAGGTAGGAGGTGAATAGGCAGATGTACATGAGCCTCCGCATCCAACACATCATTCTCAGCAACATCTATCATCTTTGACAAGATCCTATGACCAGACACGTTGTTGCCTCCCCCAACCACTCTTGTGTAACTCCCTGGGTCGCCTCAGGCTCGCTCAGCTCGTTTCGTCTAGGGGGAGCAGCCTTTGGCCCCGCCAAACTGGGTAATCAGTTGGTGTGGATGCTGTGTGATGTCCCCGCCTCGCCCAAAAACACACAGTACACCATATGCGATTAAATGAGTACAATTTATAAAGGTTAGTATAACTAAGTGATTAATAATGATACAGTATATATGAAGAGAAAATTAAAGAAAAGGCGCCAAACTTATCAAAGTCCAAACCACTTCGTGCACAGCCGTTGGAGCTCAATTTCTGAAGTCTTCTGGCCACCATTCGATCCCCTCCGAGCTCCTCGACTCGCAGCTCAGGGCCCTCCGAACTCCTCGACTCTCCAAACAGCTCAGGACCCTCCGAGTGGTCAACCAAGCACATCTAGCTTCATTCCCCCCCCCCCCCCGGAGAATCTCCTGGCCTCGGACCCCCCTTTGGGGTCCGATCCTCGCCCAGCTTAGAGCATTGCGTCCTCTCTCTCGACCCCCTCGCGCCGATCTGCCCAAAAGCCCGTCAACAAAAGCTTACAGACTCAGAAGAAAGAACATTAATCCCCATTTGGTTTACAAAGGAACACCATTCTCGTTATCAGTAAATTAGCATTCCTGCTAGTTAACAAAAAGAGGAAACCCTCTTTACACTCTCCCTCCACCAAATAAAAGTCATGTCCTCATGACTACTAAATAACTCGCCACCTTTCCTGCCAACACACCGTAACCCAAGCACAAACAGTGACATCTCCTCCCCACAAAGTAACCCTCACGCCCTGTTGCTCAGGCGCTACTTAGGCCAACTATCTGGGAGTTCCCTAACCCTTCTGAGGCCTCCGTACCCCCTCACCTAAACCCTTCAGGCTCGGACACAACTGGGGATACCTTGGGCCCACTACCAACTCCTCTCTCAACCTCTCACTCATGCCCCACTCTGCACACAGCGAACCCTCCCCGCTACACCTGACTCAATGGGAGAAGGGCCAAAGATCTCTTCCTCAATCGAGGGAAAGTCAGCAAAAGGCAGCATGTACCACACATCCAGCACATCATCCATCGAATCTGTATTCTTCCTCATTCCTGTGATCGGTAGCTGCTGTTTGATCTTCTCCAAACGGAAACACGTGGCCTGCACTGCTCCCGCAGTCTCTTCAGCCTCCTGTTCAGAATTCACTGCACTTCTCTCCAGCTTTTTCTTCCTCATGACTTCTTCCAGATCAACTTTCAGGTTTTGCACTTCATTTGAACTGTCGATGGTCATCTTCAGGTTCCCTTCAAGCTTCCGCTTCTCTCTTCTGAGATTCGTCTGTAATTTCTTCACCTCCGCAAACTCCCCTCTCCGGGTTCTCAGTTTGCTATTACCCTCAGTCAGACAACTTTCTTCATTCTCTCCAACTTGTAAGTCTTCCGAATGGTTCCAGATCACTTTCTCCAGTCTCTCCGTCTTCATTTCAAACTTGATTCCGTAGAGACAGTCACTCACGAGCTGCGACCTTCGCCAGCCCTGGCACGTGTCCCGAAAACACTTTAACTCGGTAGTTCTCAGCTGCTCCTGCAACGACCTCACTTCATATTCTCCTGAGGCAAATCCAAACACCAAGAGATCATCCACATACACCAAAACTCCAAACGCCTCCACATCCCCTATGGTCTTCCACCTGCCCAGCAGGAAGGTTGCAAGGGCTCCAGATATGCCCTGTGCCATCTTTTCGGACCCGAAGACTCCTAGGGAATTTATAACGGCCGTCTTCTCCTTGTCGGCCCCACTCATCGGGATCTGGCAACATCCACTCCTTAGATCCAGCACCTTAAACCATTTCGCACCACTCAGACAGGCCATCGCCTCTCTGGCCCTCAGGGCCATATTCTGGTCACTGACAGTGCGCCTCTTCAACGCAATACAATCCACACACACGCTGCCTACGTCTTCAGGGGCCAGTCGCCGCAACCTCTCTCTCTCCGAGGTGTCTTCAGCAGTCAACTCCGCTCCCTCGTGGTATTTCGCAGCGTCCACTAAGAGGGTCACCCTCAGATACTTCCCCCAGGCCGTACCGCCACTGGCTCTTGTTTGAATTCGGTATTGGCCCAATGCTGCTACACACGTCCACACAAGCAGCTCGAAACTCTGGGTGCATCGACAATGCCTCCAAACAACGCTCACCCGCCTCCTCCGGGCAGGCCCCCAAGCGCACCAGCAGGATATTGGTTCTCTCCAGAACCGAAACGCTGCCCGTCTCAACAGGGTCCGGACACATCAGCATTAACGATTCATGAACCTCAGTCTCCTCCACATTGGCCTCCAAGAACTCCATTTTTACTGACCAACAACCGTCGTCTGGATAATCACCGGCACTGGTACCCCGAATCTCCAGTGTCCTCAATGTCGTCAACGGTAAATGCTTCCAATAACGGTTATGAAACAAACTGTACAGCAACTTAACTGGCGCCCCGGTGCCGAGGATGGCTTTAACTTGACTTCCATCCATCCGTAACAACACCTGTGCGCGTGGCCCCTCTAAACCTTCAGGAATAGGGTCTGCTCCTTTCGAGAGTTCCTTGGTACATTGCTGGGAACGTGCTCCCCCAGAGACCCCAAGCCATTCCCCCACTGGGCCTCCTCTAAGTTTCCCGACACCTCTCGAATCAATGGAACAACTGATCCCCTTGACAGATCCCCTTGGCACCACAAGCAATTTATCTGCCCCCCTAGGCAAAAAGGGATACCCTAAAAACTTCCCACCAATCTCCTGCCACGGATATGATAAGCCCCCCAGCTGCGGCATTTGACTTCCAGTCGAACCACACGCATTTTCCCACACTTTCCCAGAACTGACAGCGGTCACTTCGAGGTAATTGTGCCCGACAGTTCTAACAAAGTCACCAGCCCGCCTACTCAAACTTTCAACCCGTCCCTGTCGCTTTCCCTCAGCCAAGCACTGCCACTCACCCAACAACTGAGGGGTCCGCTCCGCCCACGCCTCCGCCCCTTTAGGGCTGGACGTTATTCCAACAACCGGGCGGAGCTCACCACTGCTGAAACATCCCAACCTGTCACTCCTCAAACTCCAAACAGTACGGACAACCCATGGTCCCACCACCATTTCGTCAGCACTAGTCGGAACTCGAACAACGACCTCCAGGCTAGCAACAGCAGCCACCCCACCCAACACACACGTAGCAATAACCAGCAATCACACACCCACAAAGGCACACCAGCTCTTCGCCGCAGACACAATTTAAAGAGGGTGATCACACAGCTTCCACAGAAATCAACCCCGGACGAGCACCCCACAATGTAACTCCCTGGGTCGCCTCAGGCTCGCTCAGCTCGTTTCGTCTAGGGGGAGCAGCCTTCGGCCCCGCCAAACTGGGTAATCAGCTGGTGTGGATGCTGTGTGATGTCCCCGCCTCGCCCAAAAACACAGTACACCATATGCGATTAAATGAGTGCAATTTATAAAGGTTACTATAACTAAGTGATTAATAACAATACAGTATATATGAAGAGAAAATTAAAGAAAAGGCGCCAAACTTATCAAAGTCCAAACCACTTCGTGCACAGCCGTTGGAGCTCAATTTCTGAAGTCTTCTGGCCACCATTCGATCCCCTTCGAACTCCTCGACTCGCAGCTCAGGACCCTCCGAACTCCTCGACTCTCCAAACAGCTCAGGACCCTCCGAATGGTCAACCAAGCACATCTAGCTTCATCCCCCCCCCCCCCCCGAGAATCTCCCGGCCTCGGACCCCCCTTTGGGGTCCGATCCTCGCTCAGCTTAGAGCATTGCGTCCTCTCTCTCGACCCCCTCGCGCCGATCTGCCCAAAAGCCCGTCAACAAAAGCTTACAGACTCAGAAGAAAGAACATTAATCTCCATTTGGTTTACAAAGGAACACCATTCTCGTTATCAGTAAATTAGCATTCCTGCTAGTTAACAAAAAGAAGAAACCCTCTTTACACTTGCTTTCTGCAGGGCTGGCTCCCTCCATGACTCCCTTGTCCTTTATCCCTCTCCACTAATCCCCCTCTTGGTATGTAGCAACAGAAATGCTACACCAGCGTTTGCAGAATCACTTGTGTTTAACTTTGTGTAGAATTAGGTATATATGTTTTTAGATTTTTAATAACAGGCAGAAAATGTAAATGCCTAAAAGAAAATGAATCTCAAGCTAGTGTTTAGTGACTTAGGTTTTTTAATAACTGGTAGAAAAGGTAATCTAGTATTGTAACGTTCTCCTTCGCGTGTAACTGATAACGTCGAATTCAACGTCGAGATAAACCACAGTCAATGAGAACCAGATCGCAGTAAGATTAACCATTTACTGTTCACTCTTCACATTAACATATGGTGAAAACTGTTGATAAAACAATACAAGATTGATACAGTATTTGTTCCTTCCTTAATATCACATTTCAATTGTAAATACTTGCAAAGGTGACTATAACTACATTACACTAAGGTGCAGTATACAGGGAGAGTTTACCTGCTCCATTGACTACTTTAAATACACTTCCATGCAAACTATCCGCAACTCTTTAACTAACGAAAGCATAAACATTATCGACCGTCGTTACTTCTAACAGGATCGGCATTAACATCTTAGTTCAATATATCGATTATCTGTTAACTTACAGCGTTGCTCTCACTGTGATTTCTCATGCCTGCAAAACAACTTCTGCTCAGGTGTGCCTCGTGGTGAGCCCCCACCCTCGCGTTAATTCCAAACCGGTATTTTCCCACAAGACGCGGCGAAACCGGATGTGACGTCATCGCATGCCGATATATTTTACATTCAATGAATATACTTTGAACACTTCTAATTCTAACTAGAAAACACTATCGAATGAATTACTAAGCGAAAATATTATAAACTAAATAACTGTCGTAAAGACAGCACACTCCCCGCTTGACCTTCGTAAGGTCACAATGAGCAGAGTACAAACTTAGTCTCTTAATCAGTCATTGTGTAGAAGTAGAATAACTTCTGTAACTGGCCTTTGGTAAATTTTCACATCGCCTTGGTCGGTAGTCTTCAATTCGATCTTCCTGACATGTCCATCCCCGCTAGGGAATGTAGCAGTGATTCTGGCCGTTGGCCAGCTGTTGCGGGCGATTTGCTTGTCCCTGAGCAGGACTAAGTCTCCAACTTGAAGATTCCTGCCGGGTTCTGTCCACTTTTGTCTCTGTTGCAACAAAGGTAGATATTTTTGTCTCCAGCGAGACCAGAACTGATTTGCCAGAGCCTGGACTTGTCTCCATTGCTTTGTGTACAAATCCTTGTCTGAGAAGTCTCCTGGTGGAGGAGGTGCTCCTGCCTTCTGTGTAAAGACAGCACAAGTATTACTTAAGCACAAGCCTACTGTGTATCTTTTTTCCTTACTAAGATTCACAGAGACATGCTGAGCAGATGGTGGAAGCTGTGAAAGTTACCTATCAAGATCAGAAACCACCAATAGTGACTCCTGATGAAGCTATTGAGAAGAAATCCTTCCACCCATCACCCGGACCAGGATTACTAACTGGAGATCCTGCCGGTGCTATTTCACAGTCTCCTTGCACGGTTAAAGGTGAAATCAGGATGGGTGAACAATATCATTTTCACATGGAAACACAGGTAAGTTTCCATGAATTTAGTGAATAGTTCTGTAATTCATTGCATAGTCATGCTAGGAAAGGTGCACTGAACAATTGTGCTTGTAAGTTGAGGGTTAAAGTTTTGGCAAAAAGATCCTTGTATTCCAAGCCACACTTCACACAAGCCTTGACTTTGAGCTCCCATCATAAATTCCCCCACTGGGCTGATCAGAAATGTATTGGTTTGGGGAGGTGACTGATGGCAGAGCAGGGGTTTGCTGCACTGAAATGCACACTTTCCTTTTCTGGTTGTTCAAACTAGGCATTTTGTTTGCTTGTAAAATGGTCTATCTAACCACATAATCATTCTCAACAAGGGGTCAGCAGTGGAAAAGGTAAGCAGCTTCAGGTTCCTGGGTGTCAGTTAGTCTACTCCATGCCAACCTGATCTTCTGTCTCGCCCCATCGGGTCCGTACCAATCCAATCTTCAGCCTAGTCCCATCGAGTCCGTGCTGACCTAATCATCTGCCTCGTCCCGTCAAAGCTGTGCTGACCTTATCTTCTGCCTAGTTTTATCAAATTCCGCCCCAAACATATCCATCCTAACTCATCCCATCCATATAATTATCCAAACTTCTCTTGTGTTTACATTCAAACCAGCATCCATCACTTCAGCTTGCTGTTCATTCCACACTCTCACCACCCTCTGAGTTAAGAAGTTTCCTCTTAGATTCCTCTGATATATTTCACCTTTCACCCAAAACTTATTGCTTCTAGTTCTACACAAACCTAAGGGAAAATGCCTGCATGCATTCACCCTATCTATATCCCTCAATAGCTTATACAGTAAAAAACTAATTTATCAATTTATTTCATTCTAATTTTTATATAATTATTTGATATTTTTAAAGAATATTACTTAAGATTCTGATCTGTGTTTATATTCCATTATTTTGCTTTCCCAAATGAATTGAATTGACTTTATTTCTTACATCCTTCACATACATGAAGAGTAAAAATCTTTACGTTACGTCTCCATCTAAATTTGCAATGTGCAATCATAGTAATTTATAATAACTTACAATAAATACAACTCTCAATGTAACATAGAATACATCCAAATCAGTGTGAGTTAATCAGTCTGATGGCCTGGTGGAAGAAGCTGTGCCAGAGCCTGTTGGTCCTGGCTTTTATGCTGCAGTTCTGTTTCCTGGATGGTAGGAGCTCAAATAGATTGTGGTTGGGGTGATTCGGGTCCCTAATGATCCTGTGGGCCCTTTTTACACACCTGTCTTTGTAAATGTCCTGAGTCATGGGAAGTTCACATCTACAGATGAGCTGGGTTGTCTGCACCACTCTCTGCAGAGTCCTGTGATTAAGGGAAGTACAATTTCCATACCAGGCAGTGATGCAGTCATGTTCCAAGCCTATATGGGTATCCGTCCCCTTCTTTTCCTTTGCTACATCGACAACTGCGCTGCGTCCTGCACGCACGCTGAGCTTGTTGACTTCGTTAACTTTGCTTCCAACTTTCACCCTGCCCTCAAATTTACCTAGTCCATTTCCAACACCTCCCTCCCCTTTCTTGATCTTTCTGTCTTCATCTCTGGAGACGGCTTATCTACTGATATCTACTATAAACCTACTGACTCTCACAGCTACCTGGACTATTCCTCTTCCCACCCTGTCTCTTGCAAAAATGCCATCCCCTTCTTGCAATTCCTCTGTCTCTGCTGCATCTGCTCTCAAGATGAGGCTTTTCATTCCAGGACGAAGGAGATGTCTTCGTTTTTTAAACAAAGGGGCTTCCCTTCCTCCACCATCAACTGCTCTCAAATGCTTCTCTCCCATTTCACGCACATCTGCTCTCACCCCATCTACCCGCCACCCAACTCGGGATAGGGTTCCCCTTGTCCTCACCTACCACCCCACCAGCCTCCAGGTCCAACGTATGATTCTCCATAACTTCTGCCACCTCTGATGGGATCCCACTACCAAGCACATCTTTCCCTCCCCCCCACTTCTGCTTTCCACAGGGATCACTCCCTACGTGACTCCCTTGTCCATTCGTCCCCCCCCCCATCCCTTCCCTCTGATCTCCCTCCTGGCACTTATCCTTGTAAGCGGAACAAGTGCTACACCTGCCCTTACACTTCCTTCCTCACCACCATTCAGGGCTCCAGACAGTCCTTCCAGGTGAGGCGACACTTCACCTGTGAGTCAGCTGGTGTGGTATACTGCGTCCGGTGCGGCCTTTTATATATTGGTGAGACTGTTTCACTGAACACCTATGCTTTGTCCGCCAGAGAAAGCAGGATCTCCCAGTGGCCACACATTTTAATTCCACGTCCCATTCCCATTCTGATATGTCTATCCATGGCCTCCTCTACTGTCAAGATGAAGCCACACTCAGGTTGGAGGAACAACATCTTATATTCCATCTGGGTAGCCTCCAACCTGATGGCATGAACATTGATTTCTCTAACTTCCGTTAATGCCCTCCTCTCTTACCCCATCCCTGATTTATTTATTTCCCCTCTCCTTTTTTTTCTCTCTCTGCCCACCACTCTTTGCCTGTTCTCCATCTCCCTCTGGTGCTCCCCTCCCCCTTTCTTTCTCCCTAAGATGGAAGGGAGATGTCCCATGATCCTTTCCCTTCTTCAGCTCTGTATCCCTTTTGCCAATCACCTTTTCAGCTCTTAACTTCACCCCTCCCCCTCCTGTCTTCTCCTATCATTTTGGATTTCCCCCTCTCCCTCCTACTTTCAAATCTCTTACTATCTTTTCTTTCAGTTAGTCCTGACGAAGGGTCTCGGCCCGAAACGTCAACAGTGCTTCTTCCTATAGATGCTGCTTGGCCAGCTGTGTTCCACCAGCATTTTGTGTGTGTTGCTTGAATTTCCAGCATCTGCAGATTTCCTTGTGATGCAGCTAGTCAGGATGCTCTCAGTTGTGCCCCTTTAGAAAGTTCATAGGATTTGGGGCCCATACCAACTTCCTCAACCCTCTGAGGTGAAAGAGGTGTTGTTGTGCCTTTCTCACCACACAGCTGGTGTGTACAGACCATGTGAGGTCCTTGGTGATGTGTATTCCAAGGAACTTAAAGCTGTTTACCCTCTCAACCCCAGATCCATTGATGTCAATAGAGGTTAACCCATCTCCATTTCTCCTGTAATCCACAACCAGCCTCTTTGTTCTTTGTGACATTGAGGGAGAGGTTGTTTTCTTGACACCAGTGTGTCAAAGAGTTGACTTCTTCCCTGTAGGTCACCTCATTGTTTGACAAAAGGCCAATCACTGTTGTGTCATCAGCAAATTTAATTAGCAGATTAGAGCTGTGGATGGCGACACCCACATAAGAAACCACATAAGTATTCTTCTTCTTCTTTTGAAATGTGCAAAGGGATTTATTTGTCCTATGGTAATAAAAAATGCAGATGCTGGAAATCTGAAATAACGGCAGAAAATGCTGGCAGTGTATATGAAGAAAGAGTTGATGTTCAGCTCAAAGATCCTTCATTGAATGTGGGAATGAGAGTAAACAAACAAGTTCTATGCTTCGGAAGATGGGGATGGATAAAGCCAAATTACTATTTCTGATAGGATTGACATGATGATAAATTGTTGGTCAATTTGATAGGTTAAAACAAGAGAGTTATATAGAGATGCAAATAAAGAAATGTGGTCTTGTTGATAGAATGCTGCTATTGTAATTTAATTCTTTCTTTAACATCCCTCATTAATCTCTGTACCCAACAGCTTCATCAACAACTTGTCACCATGCTGGTTCTGTCATACCCTATCTCTGATAATCTCAGATGCCAATGCACTCCTCCCGTCCACCCTGTCTGTAATTTAAAACTTGTTCTCTTTTCCAGTTCTCTGACCTGAATTGTTAACATGTGTTCTTTCACACTTGCTGCCTGGCATGTAGGGTGTTTCCAGCATTTTCTGTTTTTTTTAAAAATATTTCATTCATATTAAAACCTTAAGGTTGTCATAGCCACGATAGCTCCAACTACTTATTAAATGTTCTCAATGGCAATAAAATTGGATAGGTATATGGACAAGAAAGAAAAGGAGGGTTGTGGGCTGAGTGCGGGCCACTGGGACTAGGTGAGTGTAAGCGTCAGCACGGACTAGAAGGGCCGAGATGGCCTGTTTCCGTGCTGTAATTGTTATATATGGTCTTATATATATGGCATCGCAAATGGCCTCTGACAACCAAATCCAACCCTGGCCTTCACATGTGGCTTAGCTACTAAGTCCAGCGGAACTGTTTCTACTGACAGCAGAAGAGGCAAAGATGGGTTATTGATGCCTTAAAACTAGTCACTTTTGGCAGATGGGGCTCATCAGCTGAAGTTGACAACTTATCTAGGAGAAGGAAAGCTCTGATCTCAAACCTCTCCTGCCTTGCAGCCAAACCCCCTAATGTGGAAGGCTTTAGGAGTAAATCTGGATGAGAAAACTGAAGCTGGAGTCCATAAGGCAATCCTACATTAAATTCCTGTGACTTTGTTGGTGCCAATCTGTATCAATCTCTGCCATTCCTTTGGATTCATCAGCTATGTGGCTTGTGCACTGGTGTGCATATCTAACGTAGACACCTAGAACATAAAATCCATGGTGGACTCTGACCCTGTCCCTGCCTCTGAAATGAAAACATCCACACAGTAATATTTAAGATATATTTATTTAAAATTAAATAGATGAAACTATAAACTACCGTACTTTTCACCATATTCCTTGTGGAAAGTTCAGGAAAATTTCCAGCAATTTTTAATACTGATTTAGCTTTCCTTAAATTAAGCTGGTATAACTCAGGACAGTGCATTACAGATACTGCCCTTTTAGAAGTTCCTGTTTTTACAATGCTATTTATTTTTGGATAGATCTGTCGGTGTGTGCCTACAGAAGATGGTCTGGACATCCAAGCATCAAGCCAGTGGTTGACTTTGGTCCAACAAGTCGTTGCCAATGCCCTTGGAGTACAAGCAAAGAAGTAAATTTATTTTCATTGCTTCGTGAAGTATAATTATCTATCATGTTTTTTTCAGCTTACATTAGTGGTATCTGCCAAGTTTAGAAAACTCTAATGAAACAGTATAATGGTGGGGCAGCAGGATAGTGTAGAGGTTAGCATAAAGCCTTCATCAAAGGTTACAGGGAGAAGGCAGAAGACTGGGTTAAAAGGTATGATAAATCAGCCATGATGGAATGGCAGAGCAGAAATAATAGGCTAAATGGCCTAATTCTGCTCTGCCATTCCCTCATGGCTGATTTATTATGTCTTATGGTCAGACATGATGGGATAAATGGCCTAATTCTGTTTTTATAATTTTATTGTTTTATAGATGCCATTTGGTGTAGTTGTACTTTGACGACATGATTAGAGGCAGAACTAGTTTGGAACATCGGCCTTCATCGATACAGCCGGGGAAGCTAGTCTTTGTTGTTTCCGATGTATTCAGTCATTCCCAGCTTGTTCCACTGTGTTCAGCTATTTCATAGAGTCATAAAACACTACAGCATAGAAGCAGGCACCTTGGACAATCTGGTCCATGCCAAACTATTAATCTACCTAGTGCATCGACCTGCATCTGGACCATAGCCCTCCATACCATTCCAATCCATGTACCTATCCAACTTTCTCTGAAATGTTGAAATCAAAATTGCATCCACCATTTGCGCTGGCTGCTCATTCCACACTCCCGCCACCCTCTGATTGAAGAAGTCCCTTCTCATATTCCCCTTAAACATTTCACCTTTCACCCTTAACTCTGTGCCTCTAGTTCTAGTCTCACCCAATCTCAGTGGCCTGCTTATATTTACCCTGTCCATACTCCTCATGATTTTGTATTGTTCAATTGCCTTGCTTTTCAGCATGGGCAATCCTGTCTCTCCATCCATCATTGTCCCTGACCCTCCAATTTGTAGTTGTTGCCTCCCTTGTTTCTAACCATGATGCTAATCCATCTTTTATTTTCATTCTCTGTCAGCCTCTGCTTCTTTTTCCTTCCAGCTTTCCAGTTGTAACTAAATGTTCTAATGTCTCTCTTCGCATGATGTGTCCAAAGAATTTTGATTCCTGTTTTCTGATTTTTTTAAGTAATGTACGTTTTGTTTTTGTTCTCTGTAGAACTTCTTCGTTAGCTATCCTGTCCATATATGATATGCATAGCATTCTTCTGGGGAACCACATCTCTGCTGCATTGATACTTTTTTCTATTGCATTTGTGATGGTCCATGACTCGCAGCTGTACATCAACATAGGAAGAATGCAGCAGCTGAGAGTTCTAAGGCAGATGCCAATTGCTATTTTCTTGATCATTAGGACGTTTCTCATTTCTGTAAATGCTTTTCTTGCCATTGCTATTCTTGCTTTTATGTCTTTTTCACATTTGCCATCGGATGTTACCCATGATCCAAGGTATTTGAAGTTGTGAACTTGTTTCAGGATTTCATTTCCCAATACGATCCTACATTTTGGGATATCAGGTTTCTTTGATATTACCATTACTTCAGTTTTCTTTTTGGTTAAGGTTAGGCCAAGTCTTTCGCTCTCTGTGTTGATGGTAGATACTAGTTTCTGTAAATTTACTTCACTGTTTGCTATCAGTACTGTATCATCCACAAAGCGGAGGTTGTTGATTTTGTATCTTCCTGTACTTATTCCAGGTAGGTCTTATATGGTTTTCATGATGTTTTCACTATACAGGAAGAACAGGTCTGGTGATAGAACATAACCCTGTCTGACTCCTTGCTTTATTGGCTGATACATCTTTTAAATCTTCCCTCATTCTTCTACGCCCTAAAGTCCCAACTTATTAAACCTTTCCCTATAACTCTGGTCCTCAAGTCCTGGCAAAATCCTTATAAATACTCACCACCCTTTCAATTTTAAAGATGCTTTTCCTGTGGGCAGGTGATCTAAACTGCGCAAAGTATTCCAAATTAGACCTCAGCAATGTCAAGATAACATCCCAACTCTTGCATTCAATACTTTGATTTATGAAGGCCTCTGTGCCAAAAGATTTTTTACAATGGTTTCCTGTGCGCTCAGCTATTTTTCGGACTGAACTAGTGCTGAAGCCTGGGGTTTAGGTTGGTGGGGATGACTTAAAGAAGCAGAGGCATCATCTACACAATTGGAGCATAGAACATGCAATGTATTGTGTAAATTCCACTTCTGATGCCATAGCTTGAGTTTTCTTTTAAGGAGGTATTTACTAACTATTTGTATATTATTTGCATTTTGGGCATTTGAGGTTTAATCCCTTATGTGTAAGATTGTATTCCTGTTGAAATTTAACACTTATTCCCACGGTAAGTCTGACAATAATCTTTGATAGATCATTGAGATGTATTTGTGTTTTCACAGTATTAATGTCACGGCGAAGCGTTTGGGTGGAGCTTATGGAGGCAAAGCCACTCG